>NC_043994.1:7863912-8163912 GCF_902150065.1 Myripristis murdjan
TGTGGGAGTATATGTAGATGATGTGTGTTTATGTGAACTTGTGTGCAGGTGGTTTATGATTATGATTGGGTATGTACCCGTCCAGGCTCTGTGGCCTACTAGCCACGGATTGTGGTGAGGCACTGTGGTAGATGTCCCTGGGAGTGGAGCCATGCTCTGGTTGATAGGCCATATAGTAGGGTGTGGCATGTGAATGTTGCATTCTGCAAAACGTGACTTCTTTTTTGTTTTAAGTTTTATTAATCCATTGTTGATTAATTTAAGATTATTACTATTATGCACAAACTTTTTCCCTTAACTTGTTTTCGGTTTACGTATATAATGGTTTAAAACTGTGACATTGTTTTTGTTAATAAATATCATAGTTTCCTTGTAAAAAGGGTAGGCAAAATAAGCTTTGGCTTCAGCCTATACCTTTTCGGTACCACTATTAGTGGACTAGACTGTAAACTATGTATTTTCTTCTTCTTTTTTTTTTAAATGGACCGAAATAAAATAAACAAATAAATAAAAAAAATAACTAACTGATATCTCTATCCTATCTTTTCTTAGATGATGGTTGTGCCAGTCAGCAGAGGGATGTTCTCCCTGATGTTCAGCCTGGTCCTGGGAGCCTTGTGCTCCATTTGGCCCATGGCCTATGGAGGTAAGACAATTAAAAAAAAAAAAAAAAAGCGAATCAGCACTAAGTCACCATTTTTGAGCTGTAAAAATGGTTACATGGCTTCAATATAGCACCAGTAATCCTGTACATAATTTCAACATTTTTCAAATTAAGTAGCCCATCAAAGTCAAATAATTGTGTTGACAGTGAAAACTCATGAAGCAACACCATAATTATCACATTTAATGCATTTTTAAGGTGAAAAATTAAGTATCGTAATGTGACTTGAGTTGCATTCTTTTGGGAGAGTTTATGACACACTGCTGAAGAGGAAGTGTTGTGTGTGTGTGTGTGTGTGTGTATGTTTGTGTGTGTGTGTGTGTGTGTGTGTGTGTGTGTGTGTGTGTCAGAGAGCTGCACTGAAAAATCACAATTTTGGGGCTGTAAACATGGTTATATGGCTTCTACATAGTTAATGCCAATAATCCTCTACTTAATTTCAACATTTTTCACATTAAGTAGCCCACCAAATTCCTTCAAAGTGAAATAACTGTGTGTATTTTGTCATCTCATGTGTGAACTATGTGACGCTTTGTCCCAATATGAAATAACTTCCATTAGGAGCCTATGAGCTGCCGCCCTGCCAGCTCATCAACCAAACGGTGTCGGTGGAGAAGGAGGGCTGTCCCAGGTGCCACCCAGTGGAAACCACCATCTGCAGCGGCCATTGCATCACTAAGGTATCATGAGTCATGCTGCACTTATGGATTACCATTAAAACTATGTGGTTTCTACAGAAGCGTAATGCATTCACTTGAGAAAAAAAGCCCTTTTTTCTGTCATTTGTCTCAGTATTCTGCTAAAAGGTTTCATGAAAAAACAACATTCTGCTTTTTTCCCACAGTTATCTCAGACTTTTGAAGAAGTTTGAATATGGAAAGAAAATCAGTCCTGCTTTTCTGAATTAATAAGATGATTATTTCAGAATACTGAGAAATGGTTTCATGGAAAAAAAAAATCTGCCCTGTTTTTCTGTTTTTCATTAATTCAGTATTAATGAGTCAGTTTGTCAGATAGGTGGTAAACCAATATGGTCCCCCTGTCATTTAACAGAGTTGGACATATTTGATTTAGTCTAAGTTGTAGTTGGGGTGGACAGGTGGGACAGATAGTGTGAAACACAGTCAAACAGTTATGGTTGTCTCAACTGGTGTTTGGACAAGAAATGTATTTGCTCAAATTTGTCTTTAATATCATCAAGAGATTAACAAAGACTTGGAGCCAAATTAGCTACATCAGCTCTAATCAAAGGCTGCTCTTGGTTGAAAGGTACATAACACTGACACTAAATATCTGATATTTGAAAACAAAACAATTTTGTTTTAAAATAAAGCCTATTTCAAGTTGCATTATTATCAGTTCCAGATAGTTCTGCAGCATTATCTTGTAAACACAGTTTACTGGACAGACTGTCAAAGATTATGAAACATTAGAGTGAGACTGATTCTGTCAGTTAGTATGAATTAGAAGTGGAGATGAAGGTTTACAATATAAAGTTGACTGCAAACATAAGGTAACATATTGGACAGGTGAATCATGTGTGGGACCAGGTCTTATCTCGAACCTTGTGGATATTCCCTTCTAACCAGCTGCAGAAGCCTTTGCTTTGAACCTTATTGGGTTATTTGGCCTCATCTCTACTCAACCCTCACCAAAGTCAGTGTTGTTGTTGTTGTTTTGTCCAAAGGCAGTCCATAGCATTTCTCAATTCAGTCAAATATGGCTGCTGAGTTAATGAATGATGTAAGATGCGCACAAAATCTTCAGAACACCGATGGCTGAGTCACCACAGAGAAACATCTACTTCTGTTCCTCCTTCCAGGACCCTGTCATCAAGATACCTTTCAGCAACGTCTACCAGCATGTGTGCACATACGAGGATTTGCATTACAAGACATTTGAGCTCCCCGACTGTCCTCTGGGAGTGGACCCAATCGTCACCTACCCTGTGGCTTTGAGCTGCTACTGTGGCCGCTGTGCCTTGGACACATCCGACTGCACCTTTGAGAGCCTGCAGCCTGACTTCTGCATGAACGACTCACCTCACTACTACTAGTCTCATGTTTGCTGGAACATGCATTTCATTAAAACAAAATACATACTATCTGCATGATACATGATCATTATATTCACCCAATGTACTGATCCCTGTGCTATTATTAAATTATAGGGGGAAAAGCCACATCAGTAATCTGTCTTGCATGTAAAGGGAAAGAATAACATGGGATATGCCAGTACTTGCTATCCCAGAGTTAAAGCACACAACACCTACAGAAAGCTCCTTAAAGATACTCCATGAATTTAGTTGTTACATTCAGCTGTCAGGATCCTAGTGGTTCCTCCCCGTTTTTTTGTATTGGTTTTTCCCTGTCTCTATGTCTGTCTGTCTGGAGCTGCGACACACCCACCTGCATACCTGCCAGTCCTCGTCAATCAACCCACCTGCCAGCCATCTGCAATCAAGCCTCCCTGCATTTAAGCCTGGTCCAACTCTCCACTCCTCGCCAGATTGTTTGCTAACCTCTGTGGTAGTACACCTTGGCCCATTATATCTTAGAAAGATTCTCTTTGCAGCACTTGATCTGGTTACCTGATATCATTTGTCTTGTTTTTTTGTCCTAGTCATCTGTTCCTGTTTTTTCCTGCCACCACTTCACTGGACCCTGGGCCTGCTTCCTCACACTCACCTGGATATTCCCTGGTTTCTCTACATCTCCTCACCGCCCAGCAATAACCACCAGCACCAGCTAAGACAGCCTTGCAATAAACGCTTTTGCATCCATCTTTTGTGTTTTTGTCTGCATTGTGGGTCCAGCTCTGACGCTCAACATGACATTCAGCAATACATATGATCTCATCTCCCAGGGTTGGATTTTATAAAACAAGGGTGGGCGCAACACTGGCTTTGTCATCATTACCTGGAGTCCTTACCATGACCATCAATGAGGTTCAAAGGTACTGTAGTATTTAAGTGCCATTTGATGTATTGAAATGACAGAAAAATGTGATCTTTCAGGAACAAAGTTGAAACATTGAGGAGCAATTTCCATAACATAATACACAGTGGGAAGCTGCTGGATCCCAGCTTGAATGTTTTGTATGCTGAGGTTTTCTGTCTCTTTGTCTGCATCTAAACGGTTTTTTACCAGTTACGGTCACTAACCCCAAGCATGCTCTGAGCAGTGAATATGTACAGCTGCCATCAAATCAGAGATACAGGTTTCAGGGTTTAATAGGGTCAGTCTCTAACACTCTGTTTTGTGTACCACTCAATACCAAAGTAAAATGAGGAGCGCAATCCCAGATCAAATGTCCGCTGAGGCGCCTTGAAGTACAGTCTCCATTGATTGTAGTGTTATGTAGTGTAATGTAAAATTCAGTCATGGCTCACAATAAACTGTAAATCAATCAGTCAATCAAATCTCCCACAGCAGCTTCCTGTTGCTCTACAAAAACGTCTGCTTTTTGTCAGCTTATAAAATCTAGCACGCATTTCCTGCAGTAAAACAAGATGTAATGTTTGATTTCATCATACCCATTTTTCTGTTAGTTGATCTACAAATGTCATATTTAGCAAGGAAACACAGAGTTTATGGTTTTTCTTAGTCGCACACTAACATAAGCTGAGCTCTGACCTGCATTGCTGTACTAAACTCTGCATTCAGATTGTGAGTTGAGAGGCTACAGGATAACACTAGCTATGAATTCAACATATTTTGACATGTTACTCGAGAACTTCATTACAATAATAATAATTAAAAAAAAAAACATTCCAAGAGCAAGTTCTTATTTTTACATATATATTTTATTTATTTTTCAAAATATCATTGAAAATAATAATTGGTTGGATTTGAGAATACAACTAAAATTAACTTAAGTAAAACCCTAACTATATTAAAATTAAATAAAGTTTATAAGATGACATAAAAATGTGAGGAATAAATAGAAGCACAAACAGCATACAAAAAAAGAACATAAATAAAGCACGTTGGTCTTTAGTCTTACTACACACAAAATAACACAGTGCTGCCTGATGATCTCAGTGTTTTCATGAGGGTGTGCAGCCCTCTGGAAGGCTGATAGTTAAGGTGGGACTAAATAAAAGTATGGATTACAGATTCACCAATGTGAAATTTCTCCCATCTCCTTTCCTCTCTCTCCCTCTCCTTGTCTGCCTACATGGAGCTGCCATTTGTGGAGTGATGCTGTCCACAGTGGGGATCTGCCCCTGCTCTTGCTCTGTGGTCATTCTGCATCGACACAGGTAGGCCAGCAGCTTGTCTACAGCCCCTTTCATCATGAAAACATACAGAACCAAGTCGATAAAGGGACTGAACTGAAGTAAGATGAAGGGAGCATTTGAACATTTCACTGAAAATGAGTCATGATTTGAGTACTTGGGGGAATTGAGCTGAGTTAAGATGAAACACAACTTAGCGCTATTCTTTACGTGAGAAACACTGACTGTCATATACAGGAGCAAAATGATCGAGGGCAGGAACAGTGCATAGTTAAGCAGCACCAGAACCAAGGTTCCCACAATAAGCCGTTTTTCCTCAGGGGCAACAGAGATGGAGGAGGACAGGGCTTTGAGGCTCCCAGCCAGGAAGAAGATGAGCAGGGGAAAGGGCAGGAGGACGTAGCTGGACAGGAGGATGTCTTGGATCACACTATCAATTGTGCAGAAGAAGAGAATGAAATAAACTGAGGGGATAACCCAGACCATGAAACAGACCACCAGAGAGACCTTGACGTTTCGTCTCAAGCGGTACCACACTGGCCAGGCGATGAGCAAATACCTATAATAGATAGATAGATAGATAGATAGATAGATAGATATTAATAATAAAAAATTCTGACTTTCAGGACGCTTCATAAATGTCACACCCATGACAACACACACACACACACACACACACACACACACACACAAAGGTTCTTTAATAGCAGAGATAGCTACCTTTCCATGGCTACACACACCAGGGAGCCGACGCTGGCCATCAAACCAGCGTAATAAAGACGAGTGGAGGTCAAAATTAAGTGTTGGGGTGCTGCCAGCAACATGACAAAGCAGCACATCTGGATGAGGTCAGAGATGAGGAGGTTGATGACGTAGACTGGAACAACATGGTTGTCTCGCACCTGCAGGAAAAGGAGTTCAAAATCAGCAAGGCAACGGTAACCAAACCTCACATGACAGATGCAGCTCACTGTGGGACAGTCAGCAACAAACATGTCACTTTGATCTGAAATGGCTGGATCTCACTTTAGAAGTGTGATTTTGAAAAATGTGACGCTGAAATGCTTAATTTCTGCATGTTTCCTGGGACTCCAATCAGTATTGTCACAGATCATGTGTAACCAACAAAACTCTTGATGATGTGTATGTAGGTGATTATACAAATGATAGGCATGCAGGCAGACAGACAAATAAACAAATATATAGATATTAATCATTTTACACACACCAGAGAATACAGAGCACGGATGGCCACTAAAATCAGAGGAATGCTGATGGAGATGACAATCCATGACGCCTCAAGTACAGCTTCTGAAAGGTAGCGGTCTGGCTCATATGGGAAATCAGTTTCGGGCCAATAGTAGGGGTCATCTGGGTGATATGGGAAATCACTTTCGGGCCAATAGTAGGGGTCATCTGTGTGATATGGGAAATCACTTTCGGGCCAATAGTAGGGGTCATCTGTGTGATATGGGAAATCACTTTCGGGCCAATAGTAGGGGTCATCTGTGTGATATGGGAAATCACTTTCGGGCCAATAGTAGGGGTCATCTGTGTGATATGGGAAATCACTTTCGGGCCAATAGTAGGGGTCATCTGTGTGATATGGGAAATCACTTTCGGGCAAATAGTAGTAGTCATCTGGTTCACTGTCGTTAAAGGAGGTGATGTATGAAGCCTTGTCACTGGAGGTGTTGTACGAACCTTCCATTCTTCAGAGAGACCTGTCATTGGGAGAGCGGGTCAGGGAAGGTAGGAGGGGAGAGGCAGGGTAGTATTGAGACATAGTGTACCCACATTTTTAAGGAGACACAAACAGCCCACAGTAATATAGTGTACTGTACACAGTAGAAAGGGAACTGGCAGATAAATACCATCTGATGTTAGCAGGTAGCAGGTCAGGAAAAGAAGAAGGGTCTCTCTGCCTCTAATCAACACCTGCCAGCACAAGCTCATACAAACATGCCCACAATTCTTAGCAATAATGGAGTTAATAAAGCTGCAGAAGAAAGGGACTTGGCAGTTAAGCAGTATCTGCATTTTCTAGTACAGCATTCTTGTGGAAGACTTTTAAGAAACAAGGAGGGAGAAACAATTACAGTCACCATTAATGAATTATAAATAGTAGAAAATGTAAAATAGAAAAAAAATCCATTAAATTTGACAGATACTGAATAACAAATCCCTGAGTCAGGATGATGCCATCAACATTGAATGATCATTATGCTGGTTATTACTAATACACATAATAAACAATAAATAAATATATAACAGTGCAGTCAGACATTAATTTAAGGGGTTAAAAAGGAATAATAGACACACACAACAGGAGTAAACAGGTAAAAGGAGCACTTCCACATAATGTTGCAAAAGTCACTGCATAAAACTGAATGCATGCTGAATAATAAAATATATATTTACAGTTTGGAAGCTGCTGGACCAAAGACTGATCGTGTTGCATCCACCAAAGTCCACCGTTTCTTTGTCTGCATCAAAACAGTTGATGTTCTGGAGCTGCTCTAAATAATTTCCCAGCAGCCTCCATTCATCTCCATACAATATGAAAATTAGTTTACAAAATAATTTGTTTATCAATGAGTGTCTTGTCAGGCTGAGTTGTTTTCAACATTAGCTGCTTTTAAACCACCATGGCTGAACTGTCGCTCTGAACTCTATATGTGTATGAATATGTTGAGAGGCTGCAGGATATAGAAGCATGCTAAAGACATTCTTATGACCAAGAGCAAAATTCATCTGAACCAAGTTTCATTGTGAGCTTACTGTTACTACTACAGCTACAACTACTGCTGCTGCTGCTACTACCAGTAGTACTACTACTACTAATAATTATAATATTTATGGGTACAGACCTGCAAACAAAATTAAATGTGGTTTACAAAGTTAACAATGTAAAGACAGAAACAATAAATTCAGGATTATGAAACATTAAAGTCCAAAAGAGCCAAGCCTGATCTTATTGGCAGATCGGAGAATCTGGGGGCCTGATAAAGAAGCTGCTCTCCCTTATGATACGATCAGGCAACAAGCTATTTCTGTTTATCACAGTAATCACATCATAATGCCACATTAGGCTTCAAAGTGGTATAAATTCTTGCCATGTCGGCTGCATGGAGGAAGCTTTAAAAAAAGAGCTCCCCTGAAACAATTTCTGAACCTTTCTACTCCAATTAAAAATTGAACGCCAAATCCTTGATTAGTTCAGTTATTGTTTTTCTATAATCAACCTAGTTTTAACAAAAATATTGAATAGAAAATTGACTATATGCCATGTAACTCCAGTCAGAGCTGTCACAAAGCTCATATGTGACCGACAAACCTCTTAGATGATGTTGCCTATGCTGTCTAGAGAAACCTGCTGGGAATTCAATGTTTTGAGAGCTGTAAAACATGACACTGTTAACTTCATTAGTTTGGGAGGAGGCCGTGAGGAAACTACAGGGACTAACATGCATGTGAGGGTGATTATACAAATTTCCGATTATATAGATAGGTAGGCAAACAAATAAACAAATACATAGAAGCTAATCATTTTACACACACCAGGGAATACAGAGTGCAGATGGCCAGGGAGAGTCAAAGGAAGGAAGATGGTGATCCATTTTGATACATATGAGGTGAATGACAATTCAGTCTCCAGCTTGCGTTGCTCAGAGTCGTTCTCCAATGAGGTATTGTGCAAATCTTTCAAATTTTTCCCTTCCTCAGAATGAAACCTGCTGTTGAGGTAGCAGGTCAAGGAAAGGAGGAGGGTTTCTTTGCCTCTAATCAACACTTGCCAACACAATCTCATACAAACATGCCCACAATGCTTAGCAAAAATTGAGTTAATAAAGCTGCAGAAGAAAGGGACTTGGCAGCTAAGAAGTATCTGCATTTTCTAGCACAGCATTCATGTGGAAGACTTTTAAGAAACGAGGAGGGAGAAACAATTACAATCACCAACCATGAATTATAAATAGTAACAATAGTAACAGTCTTTTAAAAATGACAATTTTACCTAAATTCTTGTACCTCTTCAAATCAATCCTACTTTCCCAACCACCTTCCCTTTTTCAGTTGTTAAAAAAAAAAACCTTTTCAAACTTCATTTGGAACAATAAATATCCGAGACTGAGGCTCTCCTTATTACATTTTCCGTATGACAGATGTGGACTATGATTACCAGGACTTAGGCCCCATTTACACGACAACGATTTTTACAAAGAACGGTAAACTTATGTTGCGGTTTGGCCTTTCATTTACATGACAACTGCGTTTTAGGTGCTTGAAAATGCAAACTTTGGAAACCGGGTTCCAGAGTGGAATTTTTTGATAATGCCGCTCTCCCCGCCACCGTGTCAACTGGCAAAACGCAATACTTGTGAAAACGATGACGACACGGCCCCACTTTGTGCATGACTATGACGTGTTCAGCCATGCGCAAACAGGAAAACAACAACAATGGTGGACTATCGAGCTGTTTGTACGCAGGTGCGCGGTGCTACGCTGTGGTGTTACATTGCAAAGTTACACCGCCACCTACTGGCCTGGCATGCACACTACAGCGTTTTCAGTTGTTTTTGCAGATTTGTGTGTACAAGGATCGTTCTCACAGCGTTATCGTATAAACATGGAACTTTTTAAAAACGCACAGGAAAGTGTTTTCTGTTTTTATCAGAACTGCTGTTGTGTAAACGGGGCCTTATATGGTATTTCTGGGCAGCTCCAATTATAGCATATATTCTTTGTCAAGGATGACCCTCCAGCATGGGTCACAGTTGAATCCCAGTCAATTATAATCCCCATGAAGTATATGTACTCAGTAGATTAGAGAAAGTTAGTTAAACAGACAAAAAACCTATTCCTCAAAAACACAATAAAGGTTTAGCATAGTGCCCTCATACATCACATTGTCTTCCCCAGGTTATCAAATTCTGCAGCTCGGTCATGCCCCTTTCGCATCTCATATTGATGCCAAAGTCTCCCTTCGGCATCAGGATGAGATGCATGGGATTTCTCACTTTAATCATGCAGCAGTGTCACATGGTGAATTTTAGGCAACAAAACCACTTTGTTAATTTCAGGCAAAGGTTAAGTGTAGGCATAAAATCCATTTGATTATGGTAAGGTACCATAATGTAATGTATATAATGTTTGCAACAAGCAGACACCTCTGTCACTTCACACTGGAGTCAACCCTGGGATGCCTGAGTGAAAGTCAGTTGTCTGATTGATCCATAACCCCGCATTCTTCACAGTGCAGTCCTCAGATTATTTGATTGTAAACGGTCTTTTGATTCATTAGAAAAAATACTATCCAATTATAATTTACATTCCCCTCAAAATGTAATTGAGAATGCAGTTTAGTTATCTGAGAATGTGAGTCTTGGGGACAGGGCTCTTACGCATGTATACACACAAACATATGCACTGATGCAGTATATTAGCTACAGGTGCAATGCAAGGCTGAGCTTTTACCTGCATTGCTGTGCTAAACTTCATGTTCAGATCATCTTTCGAGGGGCTACAGGATAATAATAGCTAAGAAGTCTTTACACTTTGACATGTGCCTTGAGAATTGTCTTCATTACCATGCATAAAACATTCCAAGAGTTTTCCAAGAGATTAGTTTTATTTATGTTTTTATTCATGTATGTATTCAAAATAAGATTAATGATCAAAATTAGTTGTATCAACCAGAATTACAAATAGAGTTAAACATGGTTTATAGGAAGACATAAAAAATGTCAGGAAAATATCAGCACAAGTAGTAAACATTCAAGAGAAAAAAAAAATAAAACAAAACAAAACTCTCCTCTTGTCACTTTCCCCCTCCTTTCCCCGTCTCCCTCTCCCTGTCCTCCTCTGTCTACATGGAGCTGACTGTGTGGAGAGTGTTGCTGTCCACAGTGGAGACCTGCCCCTGCTCTTGCTCTGTGGTCATTCTGCATCGACACAGGAAAGCTAGCAGCTTGTCTACAGACCCTTTCTTCACAAAAACATACAGAACCAAGTCCATAAGGGGACTCAGCTGAAGGAAGATTAATTGCACATCACGATCAAACGGGACAGTTTCACATGTTGCTGAAGAAAAGAGCTCATGTTCCCAACTCAACTGAATGAAGATGAAACACAGTTTAGGATTATAGTCATCATCATGAGCAGTAGTAATAATCTGCACAAACAAAATGATCAAGGGAACAAACAGCAGGGTGTAATTGAGCAGCACCAGAACCAAGGTTCCCACAATTTGCCGTTTTTCCTCAGAGGGGACAGAGATGGAGGAGGACAGGGCTTTGAGGGTCCCAGCCAGGAAGAAGATGAGCAGGGGAAAGGGCAGGAGGAGGTAGATGGACAGGAGGACATGTGGGCTCAATGGACGAGATGATATGTTGTTGAGAAAGGTGTGGACCAAGGGGATGCACCAGACTATGATGCAGATCAGCAGAGAGAAGCTGATGTTTCTTCTGAAGTGGAACCACAGTGGGCAGGCAATGACTGTATACCTATATAAAAAAAAATAAATAAATAAAAAATAATAATTAAAAAAATCGATAGTCTGAATATCAATCAAAAATTTGTGTGATGTTTTATGTTTGTGTATGAGAGAAGTGGGCATTGTCATTGATCAGTGTGTTCCATTTCTATAATTGTGTTTTCAATTGTGTTCTGTACATGCTTGGTAGTGTTCAGCCAAAAGCTTAGTTGTGTTTATTCAATGAATAGTATGTGTGTGTCATGTGAAAATATGGCTGTGTTTACCAAATGAAAACATGAGTTCCATTTTGTGAACATGTTAAGAGATTTGATGGCAAAGAGTTGTTTTGCAAAGGGATGCCAGGGTTTAGCAATTTGTGTGTGATGTTTGGAGTTTTGTGTGTGCAGTTTTGAAAAAAACGTACAGTTTTGAAAAACGTGTTTTAGCAATCGAAAAAAACTGTAATCTCACCAAAAGGAGAAGGAGGGGCCATAGCGTGATTGGCCAACGGGCCATTGTTGGTGTCCCTGGGCAGCGTGGTGGCAATGTCACATTGTGTGCTGCCATCAGCAATCATGGGGTTGTCCACCATCATGCCAACCTGGGGCCCTACAACACTCACCAGCTCCTTATTTTCCTCAATCACATGCGAGATGCTCTGTTAGAGCAGCAGGATGAGCATCCCATCTATGTTGTTGTTTGGGACAATATGAGTTTTCACAGAGCCCTCCAAGTTAGAGAGTGGTTCAATATGAACCAAGGTTTTATCAATCTTTTCCTTCCACCATACTCCCTTTTCCTGAACCCCATTGAAGAATTCTTCTCCTCATGGCGGTGGAAGGTATATGACCGCCAACCTTACACCAGGGTAAATCTCCTGCAAGCTATGGAACTAGCCTGTGGTGACATAGGTGTGGAGGCATGCCAAGCCTGGATATGGCATGCCAGGGGCTGCCAGACAAAATGGCCAGACAAAATGTGGCCTGTAATGTGGATGAAGTCCTGTGGCCTGACCCAGTGCGGAGAATTGATGCTGCGGCTGAGTAATACACTTCTCATTTGTTTATTTTTGTACTTTATTTTTACGTACGCTTACTGTATACAAGTGCTAAATGCATAATATTTCTGTTTGTTTTTGTACTGTGCAAGTGCTATGTGTAAATGCACAAGATTTGTTTTTTGTACTTTTTTTTTTTTTTTTTTACTATGTACAAGTGCTAAATCCACAAGTTTTTTGTTTTGCAACATGTATGAACAATAAACATTTATTTCTACAGTTTCATGTCCTGAGCATTGTGTTTTCTATTTTTCTATGTAGTGTTTAGTGACTGCTCAGTAGTTGTTTTTTTTTATTTTAATTGGCTCTGGGCACAATTTGACAACATAGTCCAGTTTTGCGCACAGATTGAACTGTTTTGAGGTGAAAGTTTGGTTTTGCAAGAGGAGTCTGAAGTTTTGTGAATGTAGCTTGAAAATTGGGTTTTGTGTTCACAGGTTAGAGAAAAGGAGAGCAACTTTCAAGAAATGTGTCTTAGCAATCGAGAAAAACTGTAACACTCCATTACCCAGAACCTTAACTGTTTTTTATTTATTATACATCACCTAGCACCTTAACTGTTTATTTATTATCCATTACCCAGCACCTTAACTGTTTATTTATTATTTATTATCTATATATTAAATCCTAGGTTAATACATTCACACTGTTTTTCAGACTGGAGGGGAAGTGGTGATTCCTTAAGAGGCCGAATCAAGTCGGTTAGTTCCTGAATCCCAGTACCGGGCGTCGGGTTCTGCCACTTGGTTCTTGGTTTCGTGGTTTCATACTAACTCTCCTTATCTATGCAATCATGTATATACTTAATTCCATCTGTATATTTCATTTTCATATTCATTTGTTTATATTTTTAGTTTTTAGTCTTTATAGTCTTTATTGTATATATTTAGCCTTTATTCTATTTTACTTAACTTTATTATATGTTTCTACTGTTGCTGCTGGAACACCAGAATTTCCCTGGTTGAGATCAATAAAGTATATCTATCTATCTATCTATCTATCTATCTATCTATCTATCTATCTATCTAAATGAGAAGTGCATTACTCAGCCACAGCATCATTTCTCCATACTCGGTCGACCTCCTCAACCCCCTGACCTCCTCTCACACAAACTCCTCATCTCAGATTTCTATCCATTGTAGGGCCTCACAAAGCAGTGCTCTCTGAACTGGCGTATATATGTTCCCTCACATCATTAGCCACAAGTGTGATCAATTTTGAGTTGTGTTCAACCAGTGACACCAGTGCTTTACTTGAGTTTGACTTTTGCCACCTGTGCTCACCATTATGCAACACAGGTGCACCACAATGAAAATGTGTTGGTAAGTTGTGTCTAAACAGGTGAAACATGCTTATGGTTTTGTCAAAACAGTGACTGATTCAATCAGTGGGTTCAGGCAATGGAGCATTTGGTTCAGACAATAGGGTTTAGTGTTTTAGCAATTGAGAAAAACTGTAGCACTTGTATAAAGTAAGCCTACGTAAAACTAAAGTACAAAAATATACATGGAATTCTAGGCCTACAAATAGTTAGCCTAACCCTCCATTACAATACTACAGTACATTGGCACAGTGATGTACTGAAACATATATTTACTTACATTATACTGTGGTACAGTATATAGTATAGTCATACAGTAATTGCTGTCAACATTTACACACTATAATGTCAAAAAAATGTAGTTACCTGTTCTCTTCTCTAAATCTTCGGATTATGGTGGGCACAGTGAATCTACTGATGTTTGGTTGTACCCTTTGTCTGGCCTCCCTCATGCTCATACCATGGACAAGAACATGGTCAATCACAGTAGCTCTGATTTCATCAGATATTACTGTTCTTTGTCTTCGCTGACCACCGCGACCTCCTCGACCTCCTCGACCACCTCTCACAGAAACTCCTCCTCTCAGATTTCTATCCATTGTAGTTCCTCACAAAGCAGTGCTCTCTGAACTGGCTTATATATGTTCCCTCACATCATTACAGTTTTTTTCAATCGCTTTTTCCAGTATAATGAAACTGGGATCCACTTCGTCGCCATCTTCACCTCCAAACCGCAGCAGAAGTTTTCTTTTGCAAATATGTTCATACCTTTTAATTGCATTCACACATTTTTCACACTCTTTTGCACAACACTTCTCACATGTGTCATTTACATGGCCCTGACTCCATTGACTTCACTGTGGTAGTCAAAAGCAAGACATCTGCTCACAGCTGATAGAAATTACTTGCATCACTGTGAAATCACTAGCGCACCTGCATCACTACCCTTTCCACAAATCACCATTCACCAATCAATCAGTATGCACCTACAAAAAGGGGCAGTTTTGTGTTGCTGTTGGCAAGCATGGATCCCAGAGGTCTGGAGCAAGTGAGAAGGCGAGTGAGGATAAGAGGTGGAGGTGTCCGAGCAAGAGTGCGTGAACGTGGTGGTGTATGTGGTAGAGGTGTGCGTGCTGGCGGTGTACAGCGAACACAAGTTTCAGATGAAATCCGGGCCACTATCATAGACCATGTAATCAATCATGGCCTGTCCTACAGAGAGGCAGGACAATGCGTTCAACCAGTTGTAAGGCAGAGCACTGTTGCTTCCATTGTTCGAATTTTTCTAAATCAGAACCGGTAAGTTACAGTAGTAATGTGCTATAACTGTATACATACAATACTGAAAACATGTTACATTACAGCACTGTAACTGTCTTTAACGAAGTACTGTGATTGTTCTCTCATCTCTCCTTATAGAATCAACAGGCTGCTACATGCGGGGGGGGGGGGGGGGGGGGTTCAGTGCAGAGCAGGAGGCTGCCATTGTGGACATGGTAGTGGCAAACAATGCCATCAGATCCGTGAAATTCAGGCTGCAGTTATTGATGATCAGGGCACCTTTGCAAATACAAACAATGCCAGTATATCCACTATAGCCAGGGTTCTAAAAAGACATCATATGGCAATGAAGCAAGTATACAGGGTTCCCTTCCAGAGGAATGAAGCCAATGTGAAGGAGGCCAGATATCATTATGTGCAGGTAAGGATATTACAGAACTGTAGTATTGTAATGCTTTGTGAAACTACTTTATGACATTCACACTGAATAATCATTATGTGTGTGTGTGTGTGTGCGTGCGTGCGTGTGTGTGTGTGTGTGTGGTATATAGAGAATCATGGAACTTGAAGCTGAAGGGGACCATATTTTCATTTATGTTGATGAGGCCGGGTTCAGTCTGAACAGAGTGAGGAGGCGTGGAAGGAATGTCATTGGGCACAGGGCAACCATAACAGTACCAGGACAGAGGGGAGCAAACATCACAATGTGTGCGGCATTATCAGCAGACGGTGTCCTGTGCTCTATTCCAGCTGTTGGATCATACAATTCAGAGCGGCTCACTTTCCTCAATGCACTACATGAGAGGCTGATCTTGCCAGAGGAGAGAGAGCTGCAGAGGCCGGGCAGGTTCGTCATCATCTGGGATAATGTGGCCTTCCACCATGCTCACATTGTGAATCAATGGGTTTGCTGAACATCCCCAGTTGATGGTGCAGTTCTTACCGGCCTACTCCCCGTTTCTCAATCCTATTGAGGAATTCTTCAGTGCGTGGCGATGGAAAGTGTATGACCATCACCCCTATGTCCGAATGGGTTTGATGGAAGCCATGCTTGCTGCTGCCCAGCAAATTGGAGCTGACGAATGCCAGGGACGGATAAGGCATTCTAAGAGGTTCTTCCCCCGTTGTATTCGTAGGGAAGACATACAATGTGATGTGGATGAAAACATGTGGCCCCTTCGACGTGAACACATGTAGCCTCGTGATTACACTTTTTCTGTCTAATATTGTATGTGAATTACAGCATTTCATTTTTTGCCATCAATACAATAAAATTTCACTTCGAAGTCTTTCTGAGTTTGGATGCAGTTCTTTACTGTAAGTTCACATTTGAATGTGCAGCTCACAGGAGAACCTTGTTCAAACTGATAGTTGTATTTTGTGTTCTGTTGTCAACTTGTTACAGTACAGTAGAGCTGATTGAAGGAATCTACTCATTTGGGCAGAAGTTGAGTTGTTTGAGGGAAATATTGGCTTTTGCTACTTGCTTTACAATATGTAACTATGGAAATTGTCAAAAAAAAATATGACTGCAGTACACACAGGAAAAAGTAAGGTTGAACCTGCTCAGACTGAAAAGGGTATGTTGCATTTTGGTGTTGAGTATGAAGTGAGTGAGTGGCTGGATTATCTCGCTTGACTTCAAGTTGTATTGCTGACAAAATGTGCTTTTGTCAGCAATACAAACAACATGTGTTATTTTGGGAAGAGCGCCTCTCATTAGGCCGATGCATTAACTGTTTTGATACCAGGGTTTCTGAGTTGACAGAGGAGGTGAAGCGATTGAAAAAAAAACTGTAGCCACAAGTGTGATCAATTTTGAGTTGTTGTGTTTAACCAGTGACACCAGTATGTGTGTACTTGTGTTTGACTTTTGCCACCTGTGCTCACCATTATGCAACACAGGTGCACCACAATGAAAATGTGTTGGCAAGTTGTGTCTAAACAGGTGAAACGTGCTTATGGTTGTGCCAAAAGAGTGACTGATTCAATCAGTGGGTTCAGGCAATGGAGCATTTGGTTCAGACAATAGGGTTTAGTGTTTTAGCAATTGAGAAAAACTGTATTTTACAGGAGGAGTTAGACACTGTGGTGAGAATGTGGAACACCCATCGGATCTGGCCAGGTGAAAATGGTCGTGACTTGTATCATGGCAAACCTTTCCTCATGTATCATGCACCAGAGCTTTACCAGGCACGGGATTACCTCCATCCAGCGGACTATGAAAGACTGGACATCATTGGGAAAGAGGATGCTTGCCTTTGGAAAACTGACATTACCTGTGATTCAGACCTTTATGAGTTCTGTGTTTTGACAATGGAAGAGCATTATCTTGAGCCAGGTCATAATGCTGTTGAAGCTGCCAGACTGTACAGACTGCTGAGGCCCTTGATAAGAGCACAGCTGTCAGAGCCAGATAATTAGTCAGATCCAAGGATGGAAGGGCAGGGAAATTTCTTGTCACCTCTGAGCAATGGTGGAAAAAGTATTCAGTCCCATAAGTAAAAGTACCAATACAGCAATGTAAAAATACTGTACTCCTTCATTAAAAGTACACAAGTATTATCAGCTTGATGTAGTTAAAGTATTGCAGTAGAAGCAGTGGTTTGGTTTGAAATTGTGTTTTGTAAAATTTAAACTGCCATGTTGTCTTGGATGAACATTTGGAATACAGTTTTTCTCCACTGGTTTGGCTCATTTCTTGAAACTGAAATTACATTCTCAAAACTTCAAGATCATTTGGCAAAACAGTCTTACAGTTCAGCACAACACCATAGCTCACTTGCAAAAGCTCATATCTCTCCCAAAACTGTTCACTCATGCTTCAGAACTAAATTCCTTTCCCATAGAAATAGTCAGTGCCCCCAAAATGAGAAAGATCCTTCTCAATTGCTTTGGCTCATTTCTTGAAACAGACCGGACGTTCTCAACACGCCTGGTGCTTTTGCCAAAATAACCTGGATGGTTCAGCACAACACCATGGTTCACCTGCAAAAACTCATATCTCTCCCAAAACAGTTCACTCATGTGTCAGAATGAAGTTTCTTTCTCATATCAATAGTCAGTGCCCCCAAAATGCATCGTCCCTTTGGCATTGTGTAAGCACTGCAAGTCAAAATGTTTAGATGTGTTGTCACTATGGCAGAGGACCATTGAAATATCCCTCATGTCCACCTCTCAGTCTTAGCCCAGTCCTTCACTGACAGTGGTTGCTGTACACATTTTGTCTAGCTAACAGAATACAATTGTGTATAAAACTGAAAAAAAAAAAAAAAAAAAAAGGATTTTACGGCAAGAGTAACCTCCAAGGTTTGACATCACACGTTGCACTCATACTGCCAAAGAAATTGTAACGATTACAATTTTTTCAATCGCTTTACCTCCTCTGTCAACTCAGAAACCCTTGTATCAAAACAGTAAATCCATTGGCCTAATGAGAGGCGCTCTTCCCAAAATAACACATTTTGTTTGCAAAAGGCTCTTACCATGACAAAACATTTCAAACATGCAGCAAAAGCACATTTTGTCACCGCCCAATACAACTTACAGTCAGGTGAGTGAATCCAGCCACTCACTCACTTCATACTCAACACCAAAATGCAACACACCCTTTTCAGTCTGAGCAGGTTCCACTTTACTTTTTCCTGTGTGTATTGCAGTCATATTTTTTTGACAATTTCCATAGTTACATATTGTAAAGCAAGTAGCAAAAGCCAATATTTCCCTCAAACAACTCAACTTCTGCCCAAATGAGTAGATTCCTTCAGTCAGCTCTACTGTACTGTAACACAGTTGACAGCAGAATACAAAATACAACTATCAGTTTGAACAAGGTTCTCCTGTGAGCTGCACATTCAAATGTGAACTTACAGTAAAGACCTGCATCCAAACTCAGAAAGACTTTGAGGTGAAATTTTACTGTATTGATTACTGTATTGATGGGAAAACTGAAATACTGTAATTCACATACAGTAGGGGAGAGTGGGGTAATTTGTGCCAAGGGGCAAGTAGTGCCACCCCTGTTATCTAGAAAACTATAGAAGAAGTTGGTCATGTGACCACATATTTTTGAAGAGGCATCCATTTCACTGATCCTGCAAAGAAGGGAGACACATGGCTTGAGAGGTAAGCACATTTAAGTTCAAAAAACATTTTTTTGCCCTCCAAAGTAAAATTTCTATGATCAAGGTTTTTTGATTGCTGTGTTTGAACAATTATAGAAAACTTTGAAAACAGTTCACACAGGTTTTAGTACTTTAGTAAGCTACACCATGAGTCTATACAGTTAGCATGATGTTAGCTCAAAACAGCTGGGGGATGCATTTTTTTCAAAATGGTGGGCTTGGGGTAATTTGTGCCAAAGGGCCTTGGGGTAAGTTGTGCCAGTGGAACAACTTGTGATTATATACTATATATATCTTTATTGTATTTTATTGTTATTGTACATTATTTTCTTACCTTTGATCACCAAAACTATTCAGATTCAGATGAAGATGATTTTCAGGTGCTCATTTTGGAATTTTTATTTTGTTCTGGGTATGTGTTCATGTGGCGCTAGGCCTTGTTATAGAAAAGTGGCCTGTGATCTTGTTAAAATAAGAAATAAATGTTAAATAAATAATTTTGTATTGAATTTGCTTTGCTTTTATATAGCATTATCATTTGTGAGATTAAAATGATCTGTTTTACTTCAATTATCAATGGCACAATTTACCCCAGTGTATTCTCTCTAATGGCACAATTTACCCCACACCGGGGGCAAGTTGTGCCACAAAACCACTTTTTTTCCGAAAGCTATATTTCTCAAACAGTTTATATAAGATCCAAAGTGAGTGTTCCTAGGGATGCACAACATCCTAAACTATATGTGCATATTTTAGTTGGAGGCATTACTGTAATCCCCTTGCTTTAAAGGCAGTTTAAGTAAAAATTGGCACTATTTACCCCACTCTCCCCTATTACACAGAAAAACTCAAAGGAGTTGAAAAAAAAAATACAGAAAACAATTTATCCGCCCCTTTTTTGTAGGTGCATACTGATTGATTGGTGAATGGTGATTTGTGGAAAGGGCAGTGATGCAGGTGCACCAGTGATTTCACAGTGATGCAGGTCATTTCTATCAGCTGTGAGCAGATGTTTTGCTTTTGATTACCATAGTGAAGTCAATGGAGTCAGGGCCATGTAAATGACACATGTGAGAAGTGTTGTGCAAAAGAGCGTGAAAAATGTGTGAATCCAATTAAAAGGTATGAACACATATGCAAAAGAAAACTTCTGCTGTGGTTTGGAAGTGAAGATGACGACAAAGTGGATCCCAGTTTCATTATACTGAAAAAAATGATTGAAAAAAACTGTAAAAAATTTATCAAATGTTCCAAGAGATTCAGATATGGTATTATTCATGGTATTATGTTCTTGACTAATTCTGACAATTGAACAGACTATTGTGCATGTGATGACTTATACAATGAAATGATGCTGACATGTTTTGGAGAGAACAATCATTAGACTGAGAACCCAACAGTCAGTTTAGATCAACAAGATTTATTCACTTGGGAATTGTGCTAACTGTAGGCTAACTGTACTTAATCATTTGCAAAGATGTACTGAGATATTGAGACATGTACTAAGCCATTTGCAATTTCATGAAATGAATGAGAAGTTCCAGTATGTTTTGAACAATTTTGTCCATGTTATTTTGAGAATGTCATTTCTGTTTCAAGAAATGAGCCAAACCAATGGAGAAAAACTGTAATATATTGATACACACGGCGTAGTGTCATCAGCGCGTCATAGCTGGGGGGCGGAGTCACCTGGGTGGAAAACATTGGCTTGCTCTCATTGATTCCCATGCATTCAGCACGATTTTTGAATCCAATTTTCTAATAAAATAGAGATTTTCAAATTAATATTAATGGCTTACATTGATTCTTTATTGCCAGCCGACAAAGAACGCTACCTGTCAAAAATCAGAATCGATTGCTGGACGGATGATCCAACGCAATGGCCTCCGGTCGCGTATGGAGATATCTACAACTATCTGATTGAGTCACCTGGTAAGAGACACTATTACATTTTCTATAGCTATGTTCAATTAAACTTACCTTAATATCAAACAGCAAGAGCCAGTAATGAATTAATCATGTTTATGGAGCTCATTTGAGTGAATTACAGGTAGACTAGTTGTTTTGACACATGAGCTGACCAATACAGATGTTTGCCAATGACCACCTCTTAGTCAGTTTTTTCTTCTAAGACTCATGACACAGGTAGTTTTACTGGTTAATTAAAGGTAAGTTAGCAAGGAAATTAACATTGTTATGTTCTGTTCTACAACTGTGTTGTGAATGAGGAAAGCTAAGCTAAAGCTACGCCTTAAACCGCACTTTACATAAGCGCATGTAACAATAACCTATCAATAATCAAGAGCATCAGTAAGGTTCTATTCATCACTCATGCAGGTACAAGAAGCAAAATGCATTTTTGCAGTTTACAAACTTATCGGTAATAAAGTGGAGACCACAGACCCAAACATGTGGTGTGGTAGGGTTCCACAGACAGCCAGATTTATCCTCTCGGCGGATGGCTTGCAACCACTTTGTCCTTCTAATGAGCTCTGTGTTTATATTTGGCAAACGTATAAACTTTAATTCCGGATTTTGAGCAAAATTCAATGTGCAAAACGGAACACTGCAGCTCTTAACCATTGTCCGCTCGTAGTTTTCAATGGTCGCTAAGGCTTTGTTTTCCACCCAGGCTAAAACCGGATGTGACGTTTGTGGGCGTTCCGGTCTAGCTCCGTGTGTATCTATTGAGTCTGGTGATGTCAGACTCCAGGAAATCACTTCATGTAAAAGAATGCCCTTAAAAAAGCAGACTGAACAGAAACATTTCAAAATGAGATTATTCATGTAAATACCCTGAAAATCAAAAGTGACTATCTGTACTTCAAACTCAGTAATTGTTTGAAATGTTTTGAATATAGAGACAAAACAAGGACAAATACTTTACTGATACACTAATGGTGTGCACTATAAGTAGCCTCTCTGGTCCACTTTGTTTTACATGTTCAGCACCGGAAATCAGTATTCTCTCACCAAATATGATTTGACTGTGAAATAAGAAGATTAACATCATATTTAAATTTGATATTTCCTCAGTGTGATTTTTTTTTTCATTCCACTACATCACAACATCTCATTACACTGCAAAAACTCAGTCTTACCAAGAATATTTGCCTTTTTTTTCTAGTCAAAAATTAATTAGTAAGGATACAAGGATACAAGGATACAAGGAAGTTTATTTGTCATTATACAACAGGTTGAATAATGAAATTAAAGTGTGGTTCCCTCTTGATTGATTAATTGATTGTATAGAAAATAAAATTATTAAACATGGAGGAGTGCAGATGGTGCATTTAGTAGTCTCACAGCCTGAGGGAAGAAGCTGCTCTGTAGTCTGGTGGTACGGCAGCGAATACTTCTGTATCTTTTGCCTGATGGCAGCAGGGTGAACAGGCTGTGGCTGGGGTGGGTGTTATCTTTTAGGATCCTTTTGGCTCTGCGCAGGCACCTCACCTCCCCGATATCACTGATGCTTGGTAGATGGGTGCCAATGATGTTTTGGGCAGTTTTAATCACTCGTTGCAGAGTCTTCCTGTCCTGGGCCGTGCACATCCCATGCCAGTTTGTGATGTTTCCAGTCAGGATGCTTTCAATCGCTCCTTTGTAGAAGCTGACAAGAACTTGGCGTGGGAATTTTGCTTTCTTAAGTTTCCTTAAGAAATACAGCCGTTTCTGAGCTTTTTTAACCAGGGCAGAGATATGTGAAGTCCATGTTAGGTTCTCTGTTATGTTGATTCCCAGGAACTTAAAACTGCACACTTGCTCCACCTCAGCTCCATTGATGTAGACAGGGTTGTGTGTCTTTGCCTCTTTTTTTAGAAAATCAACTATCAGCTCTTTGGTTTTGCTGACGTTGAGCAGAAGGTTGTTGTCTGTGCACCATTTTGCAAGATGGTTGATTTCCTCCCGATATGAGAACTCATCATTGTTGGAAATCCGGCCGATGATGGTGGTGTCATCTGCGAACTTCACAATAGAGTTCTCTCCATGTCGGGGGTTGCAGTCGTGGGTGTACAGCGTGAACAGGAGGGGGCTGAGCACACAGCCCTGGGGCGCTCTGGTGTTGAGCACTAGAGTGGAGGAGGAGAGACTGCCAAGCCGAACTGACTGGGGTCTGTTTGTGAGGAAGTCCAGTACCCAGTTGCAGAGAGTGGTACTGATGCCCAGAGTGTTCAGTTTTCCAATCAACTTCATGGGGGAGATTGTGTTGAAAGCTGAGCTGAAGTCAACAAACAGCATTCTGATGTAGGTGCTGCTTTTCTCCAGGTGAGTGAAGACTGAATGGAGAGCAGTGGATATGGCATCCTCTGTGGATCTATTGGTTCTGAATGCAAACTGCTGAGGGTCCAGACTGGCAGGGATGTTGTTCTTTATGTGCTGGAGAACCAGTAATGACAACCTGATCTCACAGAAATCCGTGAAATGAGCACGACCTCTTAACAACGCATTGCGTGCTCCTGGCACATAACCTGTTATAATTATGTGTGGCCACCACAGAAACAGCGTCCACTGAAAGTCAGTTAGGATCCGTGTGGTATGGCCACCACGCAAACGCTGTCCACTGAAAGTCAATTTCATGTGGGTGGTAGTTCATAGATCCCGGAAGTGCAAATTTAATCAAAATAAAATAATAAAATAAAAAATAAAAAATCGCCAGTTTTCTAGACTAGGCCTACCATATTGACCCGCATAAAAGACGACCCTGATTTTAAGATGACCCCTCTTTTTCAAGACCATTTTTTGGAAAATAGGCTACTTTTTATATGGACACAATCTTGTTTGAATAAAAAAGCCACCGGCCTGCATCAGGCGGGTCGGCCGCGGCACCGGCTGGTACCGCGCCCACCCGGTCAGGTCTGCGGGATCTGACAGGTGAGCGGTCAGTGCCGCGGTCGGCCCGCCTGGTGCCATGGCCGGTAGGAGTAGTATCTAACATGGAAGGGCGCAAGCCAGTAATTTCGCCTAGGGCGGCACATAGGCAGAACCGCCACTGTATAGTTTATGATGTCATCATTTTCATATTTTTCTAGTCCACAAAAATCACATTTTAAGCCATTTTGAAATCAATGAACGAAATTTTATTTTAATCTGAAAAACACCGGCGTTACCAAGGCAACGCGCTTCATGCTACCTGGTGACTCCCGGCTTCTCGGCTTCAAAGACGTCACGCCGTGGGTGGTGGTTCATAGATCCCGGAAGTGCAAATTTAATCGGTATTCTGAAAAAAAGGTCTGATTATTAGCCATAACGTTGTAACCACCCAAGGCAGACTTACCACGAGCTATGAGGATGTGTAACGATGGCATGTGTCCACAAGTCCCGTATAATATCAACTTTATTTTAAGAAAACACGTTTTATTTGCGATATCATATCACGGAGAAGCACTACATTACCCATAATCCTAGTGTTTATCAGCGACGTGTCTGAATTGACAGCTTTCATCAATAAAGTCAATAAAATCTAATAAAGTGCATGAAAGTTGATAATGTGCTGATATGTTACGCCATTGAACACAACCCTTTCAGTCAGCGAAACAGAGCGGGTCGACAAACCGTGGAAACACGTCAAAAATAGCACTAACGATTTATATAGTCTATAGATAGGCTATATATATTTTTTTCATAACACATCTTTACTCGTGGTATAAACATAGGCTACATGCTAAGGTTATGCTTTTGCTGTTGAAAAACTACCGTATGTATGGTTTTTAAACCTAAATTCACAATGTTTATCCTAACCCGGAAGAGGGGTACCAGAACTACAATTCGTGCAGAGTTGCAACACACAGAGCTGTCCTGCGCCATAGCTTTTGTAGTTCTAACATGTTATGTCTATTATATGAAGTGGTGATCACTAATTTTGCAATCTTAATCAAAGTTTTTGGGTGTGGGAAGAACGCCTGAATGGTCAGATTTTAATTTTTTTTTTCTTAAGATAGTGAAATCATGTTTTTTCCATGTTTTGACACTAGTCGGTGGCGCCCCCTATTGGTTTGCCATCGGACATGATAGTAGAGGTCAAGAGCTTTCCAAAAATGTTGACCCCATGTCTGTGCCATTTTTTGTTGCTGCACTGTAAGCCTTTAAAAGTGTCTCAGGTGGCCATATTAAGTCAATGGGAAAATATGAAATATGAAACACTGAGTATTTTAAGGGGAAAATAAGCTTTGAAATGGTCCAAATTGAAAAGTATGACTGTGTATATGACTAACATCAATATTCTAAATAAATCTGGCCTTTACATACCCCCTTAAAGAAGTTTGACTCATTTTATCAAGCTTGGCCCTAAAAGAGGTCTGCAGATGTACACCTGAGACAGCCTTGGCTTGGAGCACGATGAAAATCAAACTTTGTCACAGAACAACAATGAAGACATCGTTTGAAAGGTCTTGACCTATGGAGTAACATATCTCAGTGTGAGACCAGTGGGCAGTTCCTGCTCCCCACTAGTGCCCTTTGAACCTTGCACCTGAGACACTTTTAAAGGCTTACAGTGCAGCAACAAAATATGGTAGAGACATGGGGTCAACATTTTTGGAAAGCTCTTGACCTCTACTATCATGTCCGATGGCAAACCAATAGGGGGCGCCACCGACTAGTGTCAAAACATGGAAAAAACATGATTTCACTATCTTAAGAAAAAAAAAATTAAAATCTGACCATTCAGGCGTTCTTCCCACACCCAAAAACTTTGATTAAGATTGCAAAATTAGTGATCACCACTTCATATAATAGACATAACATGTTAGAACTACAAAAGCTATGGCGCAGGACAGCTCTGTGTGTTGCAACTCTGCACGAATTGTAGTTCTGGTACCCCTCTTCCGGGTTAGGATAAACATTGTGAATTTAGGTTTAAAAACCATACATACGGTAGTTTTTCAACAGCAAAAGCATAACCTTAGCATGTAGCCTATGTTTATACCACGAGTAAAGATGTGTTATGAAAAAAATATATATATCTATAGACTATATAAATCGTTAGTGCTATTTTTGACGTGTTTCCACGGTTTGTCGACCCGCTCTGTTTCGCTGACTGAAAGGGTTGTGTTCAATGGCGTAACATATCAGCACATTATCAACTTTCATGCACTTTATTAGATTTTATTGACTTTATTGATGAAAGCTGTCAATTCAGACACGTCGCTGATAAACACTAGGATTATGGGTA
Organism: Myripristis murdjan; assembly: GCF_902150065.1. Classification (NCBI taxonomy): domain Eukaryota; kingdom Metazoa; phylum Chordata; class Actinopteri; order Holocentriformes; family Holocentridae; genus Myripristis; species Myripristis murdjan. The sequence goes on from NC_043994.1 coordinate 7,890,249, forward strand.
ATGTAGTGCTTCTCCGTGATATGATATCGCAAATAAAACGTGTTTTCTTAAAATAAAGTTGATATTATACGGGACTTGTGGACACATGCCATCGTTACACATCCTCATAGCTCGTGGTAAGTCTGCCTTGGGTGGTTACAACGTTATGGCTAATAATCAGACCTTTTTTTCAGAATACCGATTAAATTTGCACTTCCGGGATCTATGAACCACCACCCACGGCGTGACGTCTTTGAAGCCGAGAAGCCGGGAGTCACCAGGTAGCATGAAGCGCGTTGCCTTGGTAACGCCGGTGTTTTTCAGATTAAAATAAAATTTCGTTCATTGATTTCAAAATGGCTTAAAATGTGATTTTTGTGGACTAGAAAAATATGAAAATGATGACATTATAAACTATACAGTGGCGGTTCTGCCTATGTGCTGCCCTAGGCGAAATTACTGGCTTGCGCCCTTCCATGTTAGATACTACTCCTACCGGCCATGGCACCAGGCGGGCCGACCGCGGCACTGACCGCTCACCTGTCAGATCCCGCAGACCTGACCGGGTGGGCGCGGTACCAGCCGGTGCCGCGACCGACCCGCCTGATGCAGGCCGGTGGCTTTTTTATTCAAACAAGATTTTGTCCATATAAAAAGTAGCCTATTTTCCAAAAAATGGTCTTGAAAAAGAGGGGTCATCTTAAAATCAGGGTCGTCTTTTATGCGGGTCAATATGGTAGGCCTAGTCTAGAAAACTGGCGATTTTTTATTTTTATTTTATTATTTTATTTTGATTAAATTTGCACTTCCGGGATCTATGAACTACCACCCACATGAAATTGACTTTCAGTGGACAGCGTTTGCGTGGTGGCCATACCACACGGATCCTAACTGACTTTCAGTGGACGCTGTTTCTGTGGTGGCCACACATAATTATAACAGGTTATGTGCCAGGAGCACGCAATGCGTTGTTAAGAGGTCGTGCTCATTTCACGGATTTCTGTGAGATCAGGTTGGTAATGAGATTGTAAGAATTTAAGTTTTTGCAGTGCACATGAAGCAAAGCCTGTGGTATGGGAGGCATGAAAATACATTTAAGAATGATTTAATGCAACAGTCATGAACCTGTAATTCTCTAACAGTACCTTTGGGTAAAATTCAACAGTTTAAAACAACAAAAAGGCCCAGCATGTGAATAAAAACATAAATGCATCACTTTGCTTCAGATTTTGCTATCTGGTACATTATAAGTTCAGGGAGTAGCATTGTGTCAACTTCATACAAACATGCTATGATTATTTCAGCAACTATGGCGCAGTGTTCATGGCTTTAGCTGGCATCCTGACAACAGTAACGATCACTGAAGCTCATGGGCAATATAGTACAGACTACCATTTGGCCTGTGGTAATTAATAAAATCTAAACTGTACAGTTGAAAGCTGCTGGATCACAGCCTCAATGTTTCATATGTTGAGGATCTCTGTCTTTCAGCAGTTCCTGTCATAAATCTCCTACAGCAGCTTCCGGTTCCTCTAAAAACATCTGCTTTCTATGAGCAGCTGACACGGTCTTGGTCAGTTTGTAAAATCTGACATGCATTTCCTGCAGTAAAACAAGTAAGGTTTTATTTCATCCGACCAATTTTTCTGTTAGTTTCTGTTAGCTTTTCTCAGTGGCATGCTTAACTAAACTAAAAACCAAACTAAGCCAAACTTAAACTCAAGTCAACTCAATTCACCAAAACTTGAATTAGATTTTAGCAACAGGTGCTGTGCAAGGCTGAGCTCTGATGGCATTACTGTGGCTAAACTCTGGCTGTGAACTGATATACATTTTGTACAAATGTATTTGGTTTTCTGTGTTGAGAGGCTAATTATAATGCGAATTCAACATGCATTCAACATATTGCTTTTTCTCATATTTTCATGTCTCATATTTTCAAAATATGAGACATGAAAAAAAAAATTGTTTTATTTGATTTCATGAGCATGTTGACTTCAAGCTAGAATTTGGAACAAAACGCTTAAGGATCGCAGCCAGTCTCCTAAAATTCAATCAAGCAGCACCAGAACCAAGGTTCCCACAATTCATCGTTTTTCCTCAGACACTAGCGTTATCTTGATGTTTCGTCTGAAGCGGTACCACAGTGGGCAGGCGATGACCAAATACCTATAAAAGATAGATAAATAGTTACATAGCATGAGGATCCATCACATATATTCTTAAAAAATACATTAAATAAATAAATAGGTACACACACTGGCTTTCTTGCACTCAGAGACAGATATCTACCTTTCCATGGCTACACACACCATGAAGCCAACACTGAACACTGGCCTTTAAACCAAAGCCGTGGATAATTAAAGAGACAACAAACATGATGAGATTCTTGGGTCCTGCCATCCAGATGACAAAGCAGCACATCTGGATAAGGTCAGAGATGAGGAGGTTGATGACGGAGACAGGAGCAACATTGTTCTCTTGCACCTGCAGGAAATCAAGTAAAAAAAAAAAAATAGTAAAAAGGTAGTTCTGTTATCTTTGGGAGATAGCTGAGGTGGAACTAAAGGCATTCATTTGCTGTGTTTGCTGATCCTACAAACATCAGATATCATAGACAGGCACACACATAAAAACAAAGACTTCAATTGTAATTCACACACCTGGGAATACAGAGCGTAGATGGCGAGTAACGTCAAAGGAAGGCTGATGGAGCTGACAATACATGATGCCACAGAAAAGGTGGTTGGCAACTGAAATTCCCATTCATAAGTGGAGATGTTGTGCAAATATTCCGTGTCAAAGGAGATGTTATACAAATCCATTGTTTAGAGCGAGACCTGTTTGGGATAGGATGTCACAGAAAGGAGAAGCATTTCTTAGCCTCTACTCTAAACTTTTCTTACTACCACCAACGCTGCTACTGCTGCCAGAGACACAGGGCTCTAGTTTCGCAGACCAGGCGAGGCGGGGGCGTAGCGCAGATGCGCTTCGCCAACTGGGTATGGCCAGGCGGATTTTCCAAGTTTGGCACGCCGTTCTCGGTGGCGCAAGTACTCCGCCGTCCCTCCTACCGGCGCAAGGGAGGAGAGAAGGCGTGGAGTGGGTTTGACACAGCCGATTCACATGTAACCAATCAAATGAGCCCCTGTCCTTGCCTTTAAAATGCGCTGCGTGAAGGCGTAATGAAAGTTTACATAGCTGACATGGAGGTCTATTGCCGCAGGCGGAGCGGAGCCCAGGAGACAGGCGCGGAGCGGAGACCGGCGAGCAGTGCGGACACGTCACCAAAACCTCACAGGCAGGCTTCCGGAATGTCAGGCACATGAACAATGCAATAAATACCGAAAAAAACACTATTCAATGCTACGATCACAATCAGCATCTCCATATCAACTGTCCCGTCACAACTGATGTCAGATCAAAGGAGATTGGCACCGTTTGTGCTGATCGTGAGGTTTTGGTGATGTGCGCCAGCCAGCCAAACTTCCACTACGCCGGCTCCGCTCCGCCTTGCGCTGAAAGTAGACGTGGTTTCAGATGGCGAGCTTTTGGCGCATCTCGGCGAAGCCTTTTGGCACGAAACTGTCACTGCGCCAAGCCGAATCTGTCGGCACCTCCCCCCGCTGCGCCACCACTCCCATCTCGGCGAACCTCCGCCTGCGAAACTTGGAAACTGTCCGCCTCTGCCGCTTCGCCGGTCGAAACTAGCTCTGCGCGGGGTTCGCCTCACTGCGCCACCCCGCGCTGCGCCGGGAAACTAGAGCCCCATGACTTAAAAATGTGTACAACTGTCACAAAATTTAAAAAGATGTACAAAAATAAGCTATTAAATAAATATAAAACATTATGATTAAGTTTCAGAATACACATGTATGGGTGGGTGTGGGAGTATATGTATATATGATGTGTGTTTATGTGAACTTGTGTGCAGGTGGTTTATGATTATGATTGGGTATGTACCCGTCCAGGCTCTGTGGCCTACTAGCCACGGATTGTGGTGAGGCACTGTGGTAGATGTCCCTGGGAGTGGAGCCATGCTCTGGTTGATAGGCCATATAGTAGGGTGTGGCATGTGAATGTTGCATTCTGCAAAACGTGTCTTCTTTTTTGCTTTAAGTTTTATTAATCCATTGTTGATTAATTTAAGATTATTACTATTATGCACAAACTTTTTCCCTTAACTTGTTTTCAGTTTACTTATATAATGGTTTAAAACTGTGACATTGTTTTTGTTAATAAATATCATAGTTTCCTTGTAAAAAGGGTAGGCCAAATAAGCTTTGGCTTCAGCCTATACCTTTTCGGTACCACTATTAGTGGACTAGACTGTAAACTATGTATTTTCTTCTTCTTTTTTTTTAAATGGACCGAAATAAAATAAACAAATAAATTAAAAAATAACTAACTGATATCTCTATCCTATCTTTTCTTAGATGATGGTTGTGCCAGTCAGCAGAGGGATGTTCTCCCTGATGTTCAGCCTGGTCCTGGGAGCCTTGTGCTCCATTTGGCCCATGGCCTATGGAGGTAAGACAATTAAAAAAAAAAAAAAAAAAAAAAAAGCGAATCAGCACTAAGTCACCATTTTGAGCTGTAAAAAAATGGTTACATGGCTTCAATATAGCACCAATAATCCTGTACATAATTTCAACATTTTTAAATTAAGTAGCCCATCAAAGTCAAATAATTGTGTTGACACTGAAAACTCATGAAGCAACACCATAATTATCACATTTAATGCATTTTTAAGGTGAAAAATTAAGTATCGTAGTGTGACTTGAGTTGCATTCTTTTGGGAGAGTTTATGACACACACTGCTGAAGAGGAAGTGTTGTGTGTGTGTGTGTGTGTGTGTGTCAGAGAGCTGCACTAAAAATCACAATTTTGGGGCTGTAAACATGGTTATATGGCTTCTACATAGTTAATGCCAATAATCCTGTACTTAATTTCAACATTTTTCAGATTAAGTAGCCCACCAAATTCCTTCAAAGTGAAATAACTGTGTGTATTTTGTCATCTCATGTTTGAACTATGTGACGCTTTGTCCCAATATGAAATAACTTCCATTAGGAGCCTATGAGCTGCCGCCCTGCCAGCTCATCAACCAAACGGTGTCCTTCGAGAGCCTGCAGCCTGACTTCTGCATGAACGACTCACCTCACTACTACTAGTCTCATGTTTGCTGGAACATGCATTGCATCAAAACAAAATACATACTATCTGCATGATACATGATCATTATATTCACCCAATGTACTGATCCCTGTGCTATTATTAAATTATAAGGGGAAAAGCCACATCAGTAATCTGTCTTGCATGTAAAGGGAAAGAATAACATGGGATATGCCAGTACTTGCTATCCCAGAGTTAAAAGCACACAATACCTACAGAAAGCTCCTTAAAGATACTCCATGAATTTAGTTGTTACATTCAGCAATACATATGATCTCATCTCCCAGGGTTGGATTTTATAAAACAAGGGTGGGCGCAACACTGGCTTTGTCATCATTACCTGGAGTCCTTACCATGACCATCAATGAGGTTCAAAGGTACTGTAGCATTTAAGTGCCATTTGATGTATTGAAATGACAGAAAAATGTGATCTTTCAGGAACAAAGTTGAAACATTGAGGAGCAATTTCCATAACATAATACACAGTGGGAAGCTGCTGGATCCCAGCTTGAATGTTTCGTATGCTGAGGTTTTCTGTCTCTTTGTCTGCATCTAATCGTTTTTTCACCAGTTACGGTCACTAACCCCAAGCATGCTCTGAGCAATGAATATGTACAGCTGCCATCAAATCAGAGATACAGGTTTCAGGGTTTAATAGGGTCAGTCTCAAACACTCCGTTTTGTGTACCACTCATTACCAAAGTAAAATGAGGAGCGCAATCCCAGATCAAATGTCCGCTGAGGCGCTTTGAAGTACAGTCTCCAGTGATTGTAGTGTTATGTAAAATTCAGTCATGGCTCACAATAAACTGTAAATCAATCTGTCAATCAAATCTCCCACAGTAGCTTCCTGTTGCTCTACAAAAACGTCTGCTTTTTGTCAGCTTATAAAATCTAGCACACATTTCCTGCAGTAAAACAAGATGTAATGTTTGATTTCATCATACCCATTTTTCTGTTAGTTGATCTACAAATGTCATATTTAGCAAGGAAACACAGAGTTTGTTTTTTTTTTTAGTCGCACACTAACATAAGCTGAGCTCTGACCTGCATTGCTGTACTAAACTCTGCATTCAGATTATGAGTTGAGAGGCTACAGGATAACACTAGCTATGAATTCAACATATTTTGACATGTTACTCGAGAACTTCATTACAATAATAATAATAAAAAAAAAACATTCCAAGAGCAAGTTCTTATTTTTACATATATATTTTATTTATTTTTCAAAATATCATTGAAAATAATAATTGGTTGGATTTGAGAATACAACTAAAATTAACTTAAGTAAAACCCTAACCCTAACTATATTAAAATTAAATAAAGTTTATAAGATGACATAAAAATGTGAGGAATAAATAGAAGCACAAACAGCATACAAAAAAGAACATAAATAAAGCACGTTGGTCTTTAGTCTTACTACACACAAAATAACACAGTGCTGCCTGATGATCTCAGTGTTTTCATGAGGGTGTGCAGCCCTCTGGAAGGCTGATAGTTAAGGTGGGACTAAATAAAAGTATGGATTACAGATTCACCAATGTGAAATTTCTCCCATCTCCTTTCCCCTCTCTCCCTCTCCTTGTCTGCCTACATGGAGCTGACATTTGTGGAGTGTTGCTGTTCACAGTGGGGATCTGCCCCTGCTCTTGCTCTGTGGTCATCCTGCATCGACACAGGAAGGCCAGCAGCTTGTCTACAGCCCCTTTCATCATGAAAACATACAGAACCAAGTCCATAAAGGGACTGAACTGAAGTAAGATGAAGGGGGCATTTGAACATTTCACTGAAAATAAGTCATCATCTGGGTACTCGGGGGAATTGAGCTGAGTTAAGATGAAACACAACTTAGCACTTTCATTTATATCATGAGAAACATTGACTGTCATATACAGGAGCAAAATGATCGAGGGCAGGAACAGTGCATAGTTAAGCAGCACCAGAACCAAGGTTCCCACAATAAGCCGTTTTTCCTCAGGGGCAACAGAGATGGAGGAAGACAGGGCTTTGAGGCTCCCAGCCAGAAAGAAGATGAGCAGGGGAAAGGGCAGGAGGACGTAGCTGGACAGGAGGATGTCTTGGGTCACACTATCCTTTATGCAAAAGAGGAGAATGAAATAAACCGAGGGGATAACCCAGACCATGAAACAGACCACCAGAGAGACCTTGACGTTTCGTCTCAAGCGGTACCACACTGGCCAGGCGATGAGCAAATACCTATAATAGATAGATAGATAGATAGATATTAATAATAAAAAATTCTGACTTTTAAGACGCTTCATAAATATCACACCCATGACAACACACACACACACACACACACACACACACACACACACACAAAGGTTCTTTAATAGCAGAGATAGCTACCTTTCCATGGCTACACACACCATGAAGCCGACGCTGGCCATCAAACCAGCGTAATAAAGACGAGTGGAGGTCAAAATTAAGTGTTGGGGTGCTGCCAGCAACATGACAAAGCAGCACATCTGGATGAGATCAGAGACGAGGAGGTTGATGACGTAGACTGGAACAACATGGTTGTCTCGAACCTGCAGGAAAAGGAGTTCAAAATCAGCAAGGCAACAGTAACCAAACCTCACATGACAGATGCAGCTCAATGGGACAGTCAGCAACAAACATGTCACTTTGACTGTAGCATCTCACCTTGAAGTGTGATTTTCAACACAATGCAATCAGTATTGTCACAGATCATGAGTAACCAACAAACCTCTTGGATGATGTAGATGCTTTCTAGAGAAATCTGATGGAAATTTTGTGGGTTTTGAGAGCTGTAAAAACATGGTGCTATTGTCTTCAGTGGTTTAGGAGGAGCCTGAGGTGGAATGACATGGACTAACGTGTGTGTGGGAGATTATACAAATGATAGGAACACAGGTTGGCAGACAATTAAACAAATACATAGATCTTAATCATTTTATACACACCATGGAATACAGAGAGCAGAGGGCCGCCAAGATCAAAGGTAGGCCGATGGAGATGGCAATCCATGATGTCACACGTATGGTGTTTGAAATGAAAGGTTCCAGCTCATAGGGGTAATAGTACTCATACGGGTAACTGTTGTCCCAATAATAGTACTCATACGGATCACTGTAGTACCAATCTCCCATGTCTAAGGAGATGCTGTGTGTTCTTCAGTGAGACCTGTTATTAAGATAGCAGGAAGGGAAAGGAGAAGGGTTTCTTTGCCTTTAGTCAACGCTTGTTTTACTATTACCAATACCGCTACTACCACCAGAGACATAGGGCCCTATCTTGTGCCACCCGCTACCCGCTGCCACGACCCGCTACCCGCAAATTGCGGATTTAGGAACTTCCGCTATCCCTAAACGGTATCTTGCGCCACCCGCTACCCGCTATCCGTTATGCCGACTGCATCATTTGCGCCTGGAGGTGTGTTCGTGGGCGTGTTTCATGCGCTATCCCTAAAGTTGCTATCTTGCGCACACACTTTAGGGAAAGCGGATAGCGGGTGGTCAGGACCACCCGCTATCCGCTATCCCTAAAGTTTGGGCTGTTAGGAGAGCGTGCCCAGGCGGCTTCAATGCGCGCCCCGACGGAGCCTCGCCACACACACGGTCGGACTGATACCGGGATGCCGCCGGAATGGACTGAGTATATTACTCATATAGACTGTTTAGAGGAAAGACTGTTTTAATTGGACACTTACGCCAGCACGTTTTATTGTTTTATCATAAGCCAGCAGCTGTGCTATATTTTTATTATTATTTTAATATTTTATTTGCCCAATCTACCTTGTCAATAAATTAGTTTACACATAGTTCCCCCTCTGCCTCTTGTGTGTGGTGTGTGACCCGGGGATTTTACTCAATCAGTACAACCTTGTGACACGTCCACTTGGACACATGTGGCTCCATCTCCCGAATTAACTCGCCTATAATATAATATATAATATGTATATAAAGCCAACTTGCTTTAGCCTCAGTAGAAGCCCTGAGAAAATCTACCTCCCTCTCTCCATCGCGGGTTTAGGATTTAGGATTTAGGATAGCGCAGCCTGCCCTTAAAGGCAATGGCACCTGGCACACTGATTGGTTTAACTGGCATAACGCCCAAAACACGCCTATACATAATATAGCGGGTAGCGCAGGTGTTTTGCGGATAGCGGGAGGTGCACAAGATAGCAACTTTACGGGGGAACGCCTCTTCCTAAATCCTAAATCCGCAAATAGCGGGTTTAGGGAGTCTGGCGCAAGATAGGGCCCATAGTGTACCCACATTTTTAAGGAGACACAAACAGCCCACAATAATATAGTGTACTGTACACAGTAGAAAGGGAACTGGCAGATAATTGCCATCTGATGTTAGCAGGTAGCAGGTCAGGGAAAGAAGAAGGGTCTCTCTCTGCCTCTAGTCAACACCTGCCAGCACAAGCTCATACAAACATGCCCACAATGCTTAGCAATAATTGAGTTAATAAAGCTGCAGAAGAAAGGGGCTTGGCAGCTAAACAGTATCTGCATTTTCTAGCACAGCATTCTTGTGGAAGACTTTTAAGAAACAAGGAGGGAGAAACAATTACAGTCACAATCTGTGAATTATAAATAGTAGAAAATGTAAAATAGAAAAAAAATCCATTAAATTTGACAGATGCTGAATAACAAATCCCTGAGTCAGGATGATGCCACCAACGTTGAATGATCATTATGCTGGTTATTACTAATACACATAACAATGTAGAAACGTAAGGAAAAAGGCTCAGTGATAATGAATAAGAAATTTCAGCATGATGCCTCTCAGGTTGAATTGCCATTATGGTGGTTATTATTGTTATAACAAATAATAAATAAAACAATACATAAATAAATAAACATGAAGTTCGACATTAACTTAGAAACAGGAATAACAGACATACACAACAGGAGTAAACAGGTTAAAAGGGAACCTCCAGATAATGCTGCAAGAAGTTGCATAAAACTGAATGTATGCTGAATAATAAAATATATATTTACAGTTTGAAAGCTGCTGGATCAAAGTCTGACCGTGTTGCATCCACCAAAGTCCACCGAATCTTTGTCTGCATCCAAGCAGCCGATGTTTAGGAGATACTCTAAATAATTTCCCAGCAGCCTCTGTTCATCTACAACTACTGCTGCTGCTGCTACTACTGGTAGTACTACTAATGAATGAATGAATGAGTAAATGAATGAGTGAATGAAGGCTTTATTTCAAACATGTGAATGATATAAATCACACCTGAAGCACTTTAGTTGATACTTTGTATGTTTGAAAAGGAGTAGGAAGAAGCATCGGCTTATTAATTCCTACCCCTTCTCCACTTAGTATCTTAGCACTAGGATATCTTACTACCTGTGCGTTTTTTTTTGTTTGTTTGTTTGTTTGTTTTTTTACATACTCCCAACACAAACAGGCAAACAATCATAAACAAACAACTACTACTACTAATAATGATAATATTTATGGGTACAGAGCTGCAAACAAAATTAAATGTGGTTTACAAAGTTAACAATGTAAAGACAGAAACAATAAATTCAGGATTATGAAACATTAAAGTCCAAAAGAGCCAAGCCTGATCTTATTGGCAGATCGGAGAATCTGGGGGCCTGATAAAGAAGCTGCTCTCCCTTATGATACGATCAGGCAACAAGCTATTTCTGTTTATCACAGTAATCACATCATAATGCCACATTAGGCTTCAAAGTGGTATAAATTCTTGCCATGTCGGCTGCATGGAGGAAGCTTTAAAAAAAGAGCTCCCCTGAAACAATTTCTGAACCTTTCTACTCCAATTAAAAATTGAACGCCAAATCCTTGATTAGTTCAGTTATTGTTTTTCTATAATCAACCTAGTTTTAACAAAAATATTGAATAGAAAATTGACTATATGCCATGTAACTCCAGTCAGAGCTGTCACAAAGCTCATATGTGACCGACAAACCTCTTAGATGATGTTGCCTATGCTGTCTAGAGAAACCTGCTGGGAATTCAATGTTTTGAGAGCTGTAAAACATGACACTGTTAACTTCATTAGTTTGGGAGGAGGCCGTGAGGAAACTGCAGGGACTAACGTGCATGTGAGGGTGATTATACAAATTTCCGATTATATAGATAGGTAGGCAAACAAATAAACAAATACATAGAAGCTAATCATTTTACACACACCAGGGAATACAGAGTGCAGATGGCCAGGGAGAGTCAAAGGAAGGAAGATGGTGATCCATTTTGATACATTTGAGGTGAATGACAATTCAGTCTCCAGCTTGTGTTGCTCAGAGTCGTTCTCCAATGAGGTATTGTGCAAATCTTTCAAATTTTTCCCTTCCTCAGAATGAAACCTGCTGTTGAGGTAGCAGGTCAAGGAAAGGAGGAGGTTTTCTTTGCCTCTAATCAACACTTGCCAGCACAAGCTCATACAAACATGCCCACAATGCTTAGCAAAAATGGAGTTAATAAAGCTGCAGAAGAAAGGGACTTGGGAGCTAAGAAGTATCTGCATTTTCTAGCACAGCATTCATGTGGAAGACTTTTAAGAAATGAGGGGGGAGAAACAATTACAATCACCATCCATGAATTATAAATAGTAACAATAGTAACAGTCTTTTAAAAATGACAATTTTTCCTAAATTGCTGTACCTCTTCCAATCAATCCTGCTTTCCCAACCACCTTCCCTTTTTCAGTTGTTAAAAAAAAGACCTTTTCAAACTTCATTTGGAACAATAAATATCCGAGACTGAGGCTCTCCTTATTACATTTTCCGCTGGACTATGATTACCAGGACTTAGGCCCCATTTACACGACAACGATTTTTACAAAGAACGGTAAACTTATGTTGCGGTTTGGCCTTTCATTTACATGACAACTGCGTTTTAGGTGCTTGAAAATGCAAACTTTGGAAACCGGGTTCCAGAGTGGAATTTTTTGATAATGCCGCTCTCCCCGCCACCGTGTCAACTGGCAAAACGCAATACTTGTGAAAACGATGACGACACGGCCCCACTTTGTGCATGACTATGACGTTTTCAGCCATGCGCAAACAGGAAAACAACAACAATGGTGGACTATCGAGCTGTTTGTACGCAGGTGCGCGGTGCTACGCTGTGGTGTTACATTGCAAAGTTACACCGCCACCTACTGGCCTGGCATGCACACTACAGCGTTTTCAGTTGTTTTTGCAGATCCGTGTGTACGAGGATCGTTCTCACAGCGTTATCGTATAAACATGGAAATTTTTAAAAACGCACAGGAAAACGTTTTCTGTTTTTATCAGAACTGTTGTTGTGTAAACGGGGCCTTATATGATATTTCTGGGCAGCTCCAATTATAGCATATATTCTTTGTCAAGGATGTCCCTCCAGCATGGGTCACAGTTTAATCCCAGTCAATTATAATCCCCATGAAGTATATGTACTCAGTAGATTAGAGAAAGTTAGATAAACAGACAAAAAAACCTATTCCTCAAAAACACAATAAAGGTTTAGCATAGTGCCCTCACATACATCACATTGTCTTCCCCAGGTTATCAAATTCTGCAGCTCGGTCATGCCCCTTTCGCATCTCATATTGATGCCAAAGACTTCCTTCGGCATCAGGATGAGATGCATGGGGTTTTCTCACTTTAATTATGCAGCAGTGTCGCATGGTGAATTTTAGGCAACAAAACCACTTTGTGACGGTGACGGTTCCTGCTGTTGCAGCCGTTCTGGTGGCTGCGGGGTCGGCGGCTATGGCGACAGCTAACGTTATTCCACCTCCAGCCGCTGTGAGTGTGACGGGGGCTCCGCTGTCTCCCGCCGCGGTCACGGCTCCTATTGCGGCGGCGGCTGCTGCAATGGCCGTCCCGCCTTCCGCTGCCGCTGTGGGTCCTCCTGGAGCTGGCCAGAGGAAAGGCGGCTCTGCTGGCGCTGTCACCCCTCCACCTGATGCTGGTGCCAATTGGGCGGCTGCCCGGTCCACCGTGAGACCGAAGAACAGCCAGCTGGGTAAATCCTCCGCGAGTGGGCTCCCCTCTCCGCAGCCTGCCGTGGTGCAGCCTCCATCCAGCACCACCTGCTCACGGGCCACCAACCACCACCGACCGGCTTCACCTCTGGCCCCCTCCAGCCCTCATCTCCCCCCCGCTGCTCAGGCTGCTAGCACAGCTAATGCTAGCAGCCTTTTCCGTTCTCAACCTCCACAATACATCCTGATAGGTGACTCCATGGTTAGGTCTGTTCCCATCCCAAATGGCATTACATATTCATTTTCTGGCGCAAAAATCCTGGACATACACAAACACATCCCCGCCATCATTGACCGTCACCCGTCTGCCCACACAGTCATCGTACACTGCGGTGTGAACGATCTCAGGTGCAGACAATCAACCAAACTACACGCTGATTACGAGCTGCTGGCTGAGACCACCGAAAGGCTGGGAAAAATTTGCATTTTCTCTGGTTTAATCCCCACCCTTAGACGAGGATCAGAAATGTTCAGCCGCCTCTATAGCGCCAACCAGTGGCTGTCCAATTTCTGTGCAGCATGTGGCTATGGATTGATTAACAACTTTGACTCATTCTGGAAAAAAACTCATCTGTACAGGTATGACAATCTCCATCTTAACAATAAAGGAATCTCTGTTCTAGCCTCTCACCTTTCCAACCATTTCTCCAGCCTTGCCGACTGACGCCATAACACCACTTGTAACGCCACTTTGCAACCCACATTCATCCCAGTCATCGCAAATAATAGGCCACTACACAACCACTGTTCTTTTTCTGTTAAACCTCCCCGCTTTTCCCGTCAAAACTTGATTTATGTTAATATTCAGAACAATAATTCACAGATAACCAGTCCACCTGCAACCCTCACTATGGCACTTATAAATGTTCGCTCTTTAGCAAACATGTCTTTTATTATTAATGATCTGATTTTAGATAACAAGATTGATTGTCTCTTTTTAACTGAAACCTGGCTGGGCGCTGATGCACCAGCTGTTCTCACTGAGGCCTCCCCACCAAATTATAATTTTTAATTTTCTAACAGGAGTGGTAAAAGAGGTGGTGGGACTGCAACAATTTTCTCTAACTCTATTTTAACGAAGGAAATTCCACAAAATAATTACACCACATTTGAATATCATGCATTTGTTTTTAGCAGTCCCCCTATTTTATGTATGACAATTTATAGACCACCTAAACATGCCTCCTCTTTTATCAGTGAATTCTCTGAACTTTTATCAATTATACACTCCTCATATAACAGTCATAATAACTGGTGATTTTAACTTGCACATAGATAACATTTCAGATCCCATTACTATTGAATTTTTTAATATATTAAACTGTATGGATTTTACGCAACATGTCACACAGCCCACTCACAACAGAGGACACACGATACTTTTTAATCTTTACATGCTTCCCCTTGGGGACATCATCAGGAGACACGGCATCAATTTTCACAGCTACACTGATGATACACAGCTCTACATTGCCGTGTCCCCTGATGACACAGGGCCTCTTGATACCCTTTTAAATTGTATTTTAGATATAAAGTCATGGATGGCAGAGAACTTCCTACAGCTCAACCAGGACAAAACAGAGGTTTTAGTTATTGGCCCTGAAGGCAAGAGAGAGAAACCTTTACCAAAATTAAAGGATTTTAAACCCTCACAATGTGTCAAAAATCTGGGCATCCTTTTCGACTCTGAGCTTGATTTTATTCCACATATTAGAAGTATAACAAAGATAGGATTTTATCATCTTAAGAACATAGCCAGAGTGCGCCCGTTTCTCTCTCTGGCCAGCACAGAGGTGCTAATGCATGCTTTTATCTCTAGTCGTTTAGATTATTGTAATGCCCTGCTTTCTGGTCTCCCCAAAAAGAGTATTTCACACCTTCAGTTACTTCAGAACTCAGCTGCATGTGTGCTGACGAGGACCAGAAAGCGGGCTCATATTACACCAGTTTTAGAATCACTACATTGGCTCCCTGTGCATTTCAGGATTGATTTTAAGGTTCTTTTATTAGTTTTTAAGTGTCTTAACGGCCTTGGGCCTTCTTATCTGTCTGACCTGCTTTTACCCTACCAGCCCTTGCGCACCCTGAGGTCCTCCGGTACCGGTCTTTTAACTGTTCCCAACGTTAGAACAAAAACTCATGGTGAAGCTTCATTTTATTATTATGGCCCACGTCTGTGGAACAGCCTGCCGCTCAGACTGTTGATGTTTTTAAACGCAGGCTCAAGACCCACCTTTTTAATCTGGCTTTTATCTGATTCTATTTCCACTCTTTTATGCTGCTTCTATTTTTAATACATATTTATGTTGCCTGCATTGTTGTATTGTTTTAATTTTATTGTTTTTAATTTATTAATACTCACTAATTTATTACACTTCATTTTTTATGTTTATATTTATTTATTTATTTACTTACTTACTTATTTCTTCTCTATTCCGTTTAGTATTGATTGTATTTTACTCTGTTATCTTGTAGTTTTTAGCTCCAGTGTTTTCCTCATGGGGGCCCTCCACACCGGGAGCTGTGTCTGGCCTGCCTGCGGGGGGTGCCGTCCTGGGGGCTGTCCTGGCCTGGATGGTTGGGGGCCCTGTTCCAGGGCCTTATGGCCGTGGTGTGGGCTCCTATCTGTCTGGGTCGGGGTGGTCTCTGTGGTGGTGCCCCCTGTAGTCGGGGGCTAGGGCGTCTCCCGGTGTGGATGGCTCCCAAAGAATGAATGGTGTTTCCTCATCTGGTCCCTTAGTGCTCAGCCATGTTTCATTTTATCTTTGGGTGTGGTTGGGGTGGGCTGGGGTGTGGTGGGGTGTATGCCTGGAGTGTATGCAGGGTTTTCCCTGCCTTATAATTTCTTAGGCGCACCGCCTAGACGTTTTCACCGATCGCCTAGATCAAATGAACGAGGAAAGGGGGAAAAAAACGGACATCGACATATTCAATCTGCAGCTCCTTTAGGAATCTGTTGTTGATGCTAGCTTGGATTGTCCGGAGGGAGTTAGGCGGGTACTGGGCCATACGTCATGAAATACTGACAACGGAATTAACCAATCACTGCAGTGAATAGTTTCTGCTTGAACGCTGAGAGGATGGCTTTCAGCCGCAACACATCCGCTGTAGGCTAGGCGGTGGTGGAATGTATGAATCGCCTAGCGCGAAAAACACAAGCGCTCGCAAACACCAGTGATACAATGGCCATTTGGGTGACTTGTGTGAAGCGTGCAGATTAGCCAAATAAAACGGAATCTAATTTTAACGCGGAATTTGACATAACAGCTGCACCGGCACCGCACAAGCCAAAGGGCAGAGAAACTCTCTAGCTACAGCAGCGCACTGACATAGATTGTGTAACAAAGTGAAGAGTTGCCACTCCGGTGTATTTTCACTGGCTAACAGCAGCACACTGGCTTAGCTTGTCTATTCAGAGAAGAGGTATCACTTCGGCTTATAGTGAGTGAAAGTCAGTTGTCTGAATGATCCATCACCCCGCATTCTTCACAGTGCAGTCCTCAGATTATTTGATTGTAAACGGTCTTTTGATTCATTAGAAAAAATACCATCCAATTATAATTTACATTCCCCTCAAAATGTAATTGAGAATGCAGTTTAGTTATCTGAGAATGTGAGTCTTGGGGACAGGGCTCTTACTCATGTATACACACACATACCTATACACTGATGCAATATATTATCTACAGGTGCAATGCAAGGCTGATCTTTTACCTGCACTGCTGTGCTTATCTTTTTTTTTGTGATCAAATTTTTATTTTCATTTTCATTTCCATTTCCATTTTCAAGTCAAGTCCAGCAGAAGTAGAGAAAAACAGTTGGCCCAAGAGATAGAACGTGCCGTGGGATAAAGCAGTGAAAGCTGCTGTGCTAAACTTTATATTCAGATTATGTTTTGAGGGGCTACAGGATAAGAAGTCATTACACTTTGACATATGCCTTGAGAAATGTCTTCATTACCATGCAAAAAAAAAAAAGATTCCAAGAGTTTTCCAAGAGATTTGTTTTATTTATGTTTTTATTCATGTATGTATTCAAAATAAGATTAATTATCAAAATTAGTTGTATCAACCAGAATTACAAATAGAGTTAAACATGGTTTATAAGAAGACATACAAAATGTCAGGAAAATATCAGCACAAGTAGTAAACATTCAAGAGAAAAAAAAAATAAAACAAAACAAAACTCTCCTCTTGTCACTTTCCCCCTCCTTTCCCCGTCTCCCTCTCCCTGTCCTCCTCTGTCTACATGGAGCTGACTGTGTGGAGAGTGTTGCTGTCCACAGTGGAGATCTGCCCCTGCTCTTGCTCTGTGGTCATCCTGCATCGACACAGGAAGGCTAGCAGCTTGTCTACAGACCCTTTCTTCACAAAAACATACAGAACCAAGTCCATAAGGGGACTCAGCTGAACGAAGATTAATTGCACATCACGATCAAACGGGACAGTTTCACATGTTGCTGAAGAAAAGAGCTCATGTTCCCAACTCAACTGAATGAAGATGAAACACAGTTTAGGATTATAGTCATCATCATGAGCAGTAGTAATAATCTGCACAAACAAAATGATCAAGGGAACAAACAGCAGTGTGTAATTGAGCAGCACCAGAACCAAGGTTCCCACAATTCGCCGTTTTTCCTCAGAGGGGACAGAGATGGAGGAGGACAGGGCTTTGAGGGTCCCAGCCAGGAAGAAGATGAGCAGGGGAAAGGGCAGGAGGAGGTAGATGGACAGGAGGACATGTGGGCTCAATGGACGAGATGATATGATGTTGAGAAAGGTGTGGACCAAGGGGATGAACCAGACTATGATGCAGATCAGCAGAGAGAAGCTGATGTTTCTTCTGAAGCGGAACCACAGTGGGCAGGCAATGACTGTATACCTATTAAAAAAAAACAAAAAAAAACAAAAACGATAGTCTGAAGATCAATCAAAAAATGTGAAAAATATGTATTGTTATGTTTGTCTCCTTTTTTTAAATAAAAATCATGTGTAGAATATGACTTGCAAACTTAAAAAAACATCCAAAGCACTGAAAAAATGTTAAAAAGCCTTTATTGTTACATGACTAAACATGATGTAAGAACCTGGCTGCTGACCAACATGTTTCAGCTCCAAGAGCCTTCATCAGGGTGCCTGAGCTGAAACACGCTGGTCAGCAGCCAGGCTCTTAGATGTGAGAACACACAGTGTGTGTTTAAACCAAGGCTGATGGTGCAGGGGAGGCGTACGTGATAGTCACAATTTTGACACTGTCAAATTGCTGTCTAAAGAACAGAAGAACACAAAAGATTTGCAAAAATTATACCGAGATTACAGCTTATACAGCTAATGCTGATTTAATTTTAGGGGGAGTACATTGCAATTCCTCAGTGTAATGGAGTAGAAAGCAAAAAGTATATAAAATACAATTAAGTACAGATACTTAATACAAGTAATAATACAAATAATACAAGTATGCCAACAAGTATGCCAGCAAGTATTAGACTGCCACTCAGGACATACACTCCTGTGCAGATAGGCATGTTTTGTGTGTTGCAGGGTGGGGTTTGGGGTCCTTGAGCTGGCCAGGGGCATCATAAGGTTTTAATCCTGGCCTACACATCCACACAGGCTAACAGCAGATAAAAGAGATATCTACCTTTCCATGGCTACACACACCATGAAGCCAACACTGGCCATCAAACCAACATAGTAAAGTTGACCAGAGGTTGAAATGATGTTCAAATCCTTGGGTGCTGCCAGCCACATGACAAAGCAGCACATCTGGATGAGGTCAGAGAGGAAGAGGTTCATGACAAAAATTGGAGCAACATGGTTTTCTCGAACCTGCAGGAAAAGGAGTCCAAAATGAGCAAGGCAGCGGTAACCAAACCTCACATGACAGATGCAGCTCACTGTGGGACAGCCAGCAGCAAACATGTCACTTTGACTGTAGCATCTCACCTTGGAAGTGTGATTTTCAACACAATCCAATCAGTATTGTCACAGATCATGAGTAACCAACAAACCTCTTGGATGATGTAGATGCTTTCTAGAGAAATCTGATGGAAATTTTGTGGGTTTTGAGAGCTGTAAAAACATGGTGCTGTTGACTTCAGTGGTTTAGGAGGAGCCTGAGGTGGAACGACATGGACTAACGTGTGTGTGGGAGATTATACAAATGATAGGAACACAGGTAGGCAGACAATTAAACAAATACATGGATCTTAATCATTTTATACACACCATGGAATACAGAGAGCAGAGGGCCGCCAAGATCAAAGGAAGGCCGATGGAGATGGCAATCCATGATGTCACACGTACGGTGTTTGAAATGAAAGGCTCCAGCTCAGGGCGGTAATCGTGCTCATACGGATCACTGTTGTCCCCATAATCGTGCTCATACGGATCACTGTGGTACCAATAATTGTACTCATACGGATCACCGTGGTACCAATAATAGTACTCATACGGATCACTGTGGTACCTATCTCCCATGTTTAAGGAGATGTGTGTTCTTCAGTGAGACCTGTTATTAAGATAGCAGGAAAGGGAAAGGAGAAGGGTTTCTTTGCCTTTAGTCAACACTTGTTTTACTATTACCAATACCACTACTACCACCAGAGACATAGTGTACCCACATTTTTAAGGAGACACAAACAGCCCACAGTAATATAGTGTACTGTACACAGTAGAAAGGGAACTGGCAGATAATTGCCATCTGATGTTAGCAGGTAGCAGGCCAGGGAAAGAAGAAGGGTTTCTCTGCCTCTAATCAATACCTGCCAGCACAAGCTCATACAAGCATGCCCACAATGCTTAGCAATAATGGAGTTAATAAAGCTGCAGAAGAAAGTGACTTGGCACCTAAGCAGTATCTGCATTTTCTAGCACAGCATTCTTGTGGGAGACTTCTAAGAAATGTGGAGGGAGAAACAATTACAGTCACAATCTGTGAATTATAAATAGTAACAATATACAAACGTATGGAAAAAGGCTCAGTTTCACTGATACTGAATAACAAATTTCAGCATGATGCCCCTTAGGTTGAATTGCCATTGTGCTGGTTATTACTGTTGTAACAAATAATAAATAAAACAATAAATAAATAAATAACTATGAAGTTTGACATTAAGTTAGAAACAGGAATAACAGACATACACAACAGGAGTAAACAGGTAAAAAGAAAACCTCCAGATAATGCTGCAAGAAGTTGCATAAAACTGAATGTATGCTGAATAATAAAATATATATTTACAGTTTGAAAGCTGCTGGACCAAAGTCTGATCGTGTTGCATCCACCAAAGTCCACCGATTCTTTGTCTGCATCCAAGCAGCCGATGTTCAGGAGCTACTCTAAATAATTTCCCAGCAGCCTCCATTCTCCATCTCAATACAATATGAAAATTAGTTTACAGAATAATTTGTTTATCAACAGGTGTCTTGTCAGGCTAAGTTGTTTTCAACATTAGTTGCTTTTAAACCACCGTGGCTGAACTGTGGCTCTGAACTCTATATGCGTATGAATATGTTGAGAGGCTGCAGGATACAGGAACATAATTGTTATTATTATTAATATTATTATTGTTGTTGTTGTTGTTGTCATCATTATTAATGTTATTATTATTTTGGATCCAGTTTTAGAAAAATATTTAGTAGAAAATTGATTCATGATAAATACATATGTTGCCATATAGCAACATAATATGACGATGGAAATGTAGTAACTCATTTGCCTGCAGCCATGTTGGCACCATTGGCATGATTGCTTGTTTTTTAGTAAGTAGAAGTCTTATACAGGACATGAATATCAAAAGCCACTTAATTAAATCAAGAGCAGTAGGTTGATAAAAAAAAGAAAGAAAAAAGAATTCTTTCATTACAAAAAAATAAGGATATTTATATTTCTCAGTCAACTGTGCAGGCAACACAATATCCATGCATGTTTTAACTTAGAATTTGGTTCATTAATGCTTGAACTCTATCTTCAGACGCGGGTAATGTTTATGCTGCTTACTGAGAATTCTGTCAATGCAGAGGTCTTAGATAGTGCTGTTGTGGGGCCCCAACACTGTGAACACTTGAGGCCTACTCAGTGGATCATTGGCTGCTGAGGTCCCAGCTTTAGCCCACTGTTAATGTCAGGCTCAAACTATGGGCACTGCTGGAACTTCCAGTGCAGTAAGAAGTTAGTCCCAGTCATCGATAGCTCCGCAGTTTTTCTACAAATGTACAAAACAGTTTAAATCCAGCAATAATGCAGTCAAATTCATTAATTCACTATATAATCTGAAACATGAACCCAACAATAATAATGGTGAACCTTAGATTGATGCACTTTGTGGGGAGATGGCCCAAAACAAAAAGACATTTGTGCCACGACTGACGATCAGATGAGTTTATGTCTGACCTTCAGCCTAGCATTCACAGGTGCACTGTTAATGTTGGGCACCTATTAAAGGGTTCAATTAATAGTAGTATGCTAGAGTAAGTCCTTACTGAGAGTCCTGTCTTTAGAGAGAATTGTTAAATAACTCATATAAACCACCTCTTCAGATTAATTTACAACTTGTGAATGCAAATGCAATTTGTGCCTGAAAATTGTACTGTTTAATCTGACTTTAATCTATATTGTAAATTTTACCTTAACTTAACTTAAATCTTACTGTAAAATGCTTTTTTGGTTGGCTTTAATGTTTGATATGCGTGATGGTTAGTCCTGTTTGTAATTTTTCAGTTACCCTTACTCATGGTTTGAGCTCTTTGGTGCAGAGCAACCCAAAGGACCAGCAGGCTGTTATGGTCTGTGCCAGGCCATAGGTTTGGCTTGTGGTTTTCCTGTGTATTCCCCTCCCTTGCATTCCTCTGCCAGTCTGTGTTTTGAGTGTGGCTTAGGCGTGTCTGTCTATCTCTTTCCTGCTTCCTTGCTCCACAAACACACCTGCTCCTGCTTGCCATCAGCGCACTGGCTCCCACTCCCAGACTTTGCCAGACTGTTGCCTCAGCTACAGTGGTAGAGACGCATCTTGCTGACAGTACTCCCATAGTGTTTGTGTTGCTGCTGATTCCTGCAGCCTTCACTTTCCACTAACCAACAATAAACTGCTTAAACTGAGCTGTTGTCTCCGGTGTCTGCATTTATGTCCCCTTCCTAACTAAACCTGACAGCGAACTAACAGTCATCAAGCCACTAGCCATTAGCCACTAAAAATACTTGTTATTTTTAAGGCTAGGGAAAGGTTTGTTGTCATGGTTAAGGTAAGGAAAAGGTAAGGGTGAAGGTCCTGAAATATTAACTAATGTTAAGCTACTTAGAAACAAACACTGCTCTAGTTTGGATTTGAACTCAGCTGTGTGTAAGATGTGTTGACCACCACACCAGCCTCCTTATGCAGACTTTGTTGCTCCCTTAATATTACACCACAATGTTATTTTACAGGACCGCTAGGTCACTTAACTTTAAAATGTAGCTATAGGTCATAATAAGCTGCTGTACAAATGTCTTATGGGGTCATTTTTTGCCAAAGGACAATCTCCTATTACTACTACAGTTTTCCTAATACTTGATCTAAAATGGTTTAGAAAAGAAGCACAAAGTTTGAAGCTTTTTTCAGTGGCTCTTCATTCTTTACCAAGCACCTCTCTGTCAATGAAGTTCACCAACTCAGAGGTTATAAAAAGCACATTACACTAAGTTAAGATAAATTAAACTGATCTAAGATGAGCTAAGATAACTAAATTGAAGTAAACTAAAGTAAATTAAAATAAACTGAATGAGCTGAACATTTGGGGGGGTCTGCTGCTTTTGAGTCATCATACGAATGTGCTTTATTAATACCTGGCTATAATTTGGAAATAATCTGCCAGTGAATTACATATTATTAGCAGCAGGTGCTATGTAAGACAGAGCTCTTACCTGTATTTCTGTGGCTAAGTTCTGACTATGAACACATGCAGTTTGTGTTGAGAAACTTCATGTCATATGCCCTTGCTCCCAGGGGAAAGAGTGCTGGTGCATACAACTCACCAAACCAAAGAGGGCAAATTGTCAATGCACTGGGAGGAGCAAATCCAAATTGTCATGGGCCAACCACACCGTGAGAATCCAACTCCAATACAAGATATGGCCAGAAGGTAAGGATAGCCATAGTTCCAATAAGTTACAATAGTCCATTGAAGCTGGTTAAAATTTTGCCGCTGATGACAGCCGCTCAAAAGGAACAACTGGCCTGATGCATGCATTGTTTTTGTGAAATAGGTATGTGGTGTTATGTATGCTCTGTTTTTTTTTTTTTTTTTGTGTTTGTGTGTGTATGTGTGTGTGTGTGTGTGTTTCTTGTGTGGGTGCAGCGGTATGGTTTCTCTAAAAAGAGCCAGTGCCAGTTTGTGACAAGAGTGGCAGAAACTGGACTGGCCCATACAGGGATGCTGAACGTGCAAAAATGCAGGTAACTCAATTGAGCCTATCTGGCAATTGTGCTCTCCCTATTTAAGGAGAGCTGAAGAGGAAGAGGAGGGAACACTAGATGGTGGATGGTGGTGACTCCCGATTGATGCTGGAGGGAGAGAGAGGGAATTTTAAATGAATGTGAATTTTTTATGAGACAGAATTGTTTTCTTGTCTGTTTTAAGGATTCTGACCATGAGGTGGCCTCTGTCTGTTTCATTCCTTGCAGGGGATGAGCAGTGGCGGTTCTGCCCATGTTGCCGCCCTGGGCGAAATTGCTGCCTTACTGGTTTACATATGCAACAATACATGTGTATTTGCTTCAACCCCAATATTAGAGGAGGGTGTTTTTTCAGGGCATTTTCAATGGAAAAAATATCGTCTTATACAGGGACAGTTTTTGCTATAGGCAGTGTGGGCAACCACCCAGGGCGCAATCTACTTGGGGGCGCACGAGAAAAAAAAAATCGCCTACCGTATTGACCCGCAATGTGCCGCGGCACCATCAGTCGGCATCACGCGAGCCGGCCGCGGCACCGGCCGGTACCGTGCCCACCCGGTCAGGTCTGCTGGATCTGACAGATGAGCGGCCTGATGCCAGCTGGTGCCGCGGCCGGCTCGCGGGGGCGGGGGGGTTGGAGTAGTAACATGAAAGGGTGCAAGCCAGTAATTTCGCCTAGGGCGGCAACATAGGCAGAACCACCACTGGTCTTACATTCAGATGAATACGGTTATAGAAAACTGCTTTGCAGCACTGATGATTTTTTTTTTTTTTTTTTTTTTTGGCGCTCATGCCGCCCCCCACGTGACATGAAAAAATGCCGCCCCGGGCGGCTGCCCGGTTCGCCCGTGCCTAAAACCGCTACTGGGGATGAGAGTACTGTGACTGCTGCGACTATGAGGACTTGTTTTAAAGCAGGGGTGTCAAATTGGTGCCATGGAGGGCCGAGAAGCTGCAGGATTTCATTCCAACCGAAAACTCCACCAGGTGATTTCACTGATTAGTTCCTCCTCTCTGCTTGGAGGTGGGGTGATCAGCTGGTGGAGTTTTCGGTTGTAATGAAAACCTGCAGCCTCTCCATGGCACCAGTTTGACACCCCTGCTTTAAAGGATCAAACTGATGAGAAGGATCTATGCTGGAGAGTAAGAATGGAGTGGTGCTCCCTCCAGGACTCCCACCCTGCCTCTGTTCAATCCTGCATTTGGTGCTGCCTATAGGTCTGTTGGGGCTTTTCCCTCTTTAGGTTCAACAGACTTTGTTTTGTTTGTCATAACTAATTGTACTTTCCTTGTGTTATAGAAGCCATTTTGGGGCACAGAAATATAAAGCCGGTTGACTGTTCTACATCCCTTTGACTGGTGGCTACAATCCCCCCACGTCCCTTGTCTCTGGAGACCAGCTCAACTCTGTACCTATTTTTTGTTATCCATAAATAAACCTGTAGTCTGATCCTTCTGTGTCTGTGTGGTTGACTTAAGCCTGGGGCTCTGGTTACTTACATACTTATTGTATAACATACATACCATTCAACAAATTTTTTGTCACCATGTTGAAAGTATTCCTGTGACAAAGAGCAATTCATGTGGATTTTTATTAGTTGTTTTTTTTTTTTTTTTTTTTGCTTGATTTCATTTTCAAAAAAAGAATAATGGTAATAAGAACAATTAGCTGTTTCCATAGAAACTAGGGATGTCCCGATCACGTTTTTTTGCCCCCGAGTCCGAGTCCGAGTCATTTGATTTTGAGTATCTGCCGATACCGAGTCCCGATCCGATACTTCTATAAAACCAGGAAATGATATGTTATTAATGACTGAACAAAAATGATAGGAGGATGTATCAGTAATTATTTCACCTGAGGGTTGACAGAGTACTTTTTGCTGTAACAATATGTTAAATTATTATTTGTTTTAACAATGTAAATTGCTTATCAAACAGACCTAACAATTCAGCTACCAATGAATGAGCAGTAGTATGCATGTGATAACATAGATCGAAAAATAAGCCAAAGTGATACCTCTTCTCTGAATAGACAAGCTAAGCCAGTGTGCTGCTTTTAGCCAGCGAAAATACAGCGGAGTGGCACCTCTTCGCTTTGTTTCACAATCTATGTCAGTGCGCTGCTGTAGCTGGAAAGTTTATCTGCCTTTTGGAGTCGGTTTCCGTTTTATTTGGCTAATTCCGCGATTCCGTCTGTGATAGTAGCAGCATATCACCAGAGCCCGTCTACTGTATTAGAGCTTCTCTGATATCACGCGCCTCAGCTTCAAAACAAACTGCTGCGTGCTGTCGTGTTCCGCGCATGCGCTGGTCAGTGGTGTCTGTCACAGACAGACCCGGCCTGTAAACGTTGGTATTTTATTCTCATTTATTTTTTTTATCACTAATAGCCCATATATTGAAATGTGATTAATTAATAATTAATAATTAATAATTAATTAATAACAATAAATATACATATGTATATATATTATTTATCCGAGTCCCGATCGAGTCTTCAGTCATGTGATCGGCCCTGATTTCCGATCACATGATCGGATCGGGACAACCCTAATAGAAACGGAATTACAAATGGAATTATACATCATTTCAAGATTAAATAAAAATATTGGGAGTAAAAAGAATAAGAAATAGCAAATGCTCAAGAAAAAAAAACATTCAAACTTCACACCACCTCAACAAAAAATGTTCATCTCAGCTTTCAGATGTAACACTGTCATTTGTCAATAATGAAGGAGGTTGTCACTCCGGTCACTCCATTTGCTTCTTTTCTCTTCACTCCATCTTTCTTCTCCCTCTCCCTGTCCTCCTCTGCCTACATGGAGCTGACCATTTGTGGAGTGTTGCTGTTCAGAGTGGTGATCTATCCCTGCTCTTGCTCTGTGGTCATCCTGCATCGACACAGGCAGGCCAACAGCTTGTCTACAGCCCCTTTCTTCATGAAAATGTATAGAACCAAGTCCATAAGGGGACTGAACTGAACAAAAATTATTTGCAGGGTGTGATCAAAGGCGGAATTTTCAGTTATTGCTGCAGACATGTACCAAATGATTGTGGGCAGGAACAGTAGTGTGTAGTTAAGCAGCACCAGAACCAAGGTTCCCACAATTCGCCGTTTTTCCTCAAGGGGGACAGAAATGGAGGAGGACAGGGCTTTGAGGGTCCCAGCCAGGAAGAAGATGAGCAGGGGAAAGGGCACAAGGAGGTAGATGGACAGGAGGATATGTGGTTGCAAAAATTTTAGTATAAAGTAACTGAGAAACCCCAGGATCAAGGGCAAAACCCAAACCGTGAAACAGACCACTAGCGTGATCTTGATGTTTCGTCTGAAGCGGTACCACAGTGGGCAGGTGATGACCAAATACCTATAATAGATAAATAGATACATAGCATGAGGATCCATCACATATTCTTGAAAAAATACATTAAAAAATAAATAAATAGGTACACACACTGGCTTTCTTGCACTCAGAGATAGATATTTACCTTTCCATGGCTACACACACCATGAAGCCAACACTGGCCATTAATCCAATGCTGTGGATAATTCCAGAGACAACAAACATGATGAGATTCTTGGGTTGTGCCACCCAGATGACAAAGCAGCACATCTGGATAAGGTCAGAGATGAGGAGGTTGATGACGTAGACAGGAGCAACATTGTTCTCTTGCACCTGCAGGAAATTGAGATGTAAAAAGGTAGTTCTGTTAACTTTGGGAGATAGCTGAGGTGGAACTAAAGGCATTCATTTTCTGTGTTTGCTGATCCTACAAACATCAGATATCATAGACAGGCAAACACATAAAAACATAGACCTCAATCATAATTCACACACCAGGGAATACAGAGCGTAGATGGCGAGTAAGGTCAAAGGAAGGCCGATGGAGCTGACAATACATGATGTCACAAAAAAGGTGGTTGACAAGTAAGGTTCCAGTCCATCAGTGTCGTTCTCAATGGAGATGTTGTGGAAATCTTCCATGTCAAAGGAGATGTTATACAAATCCATTGTTTAGAGCGAGACCTGTTGGGATAGGATGTCACAGAAAGGAGAAACATTTCTTAGCCTCTACTCTAAATTTTTCTTACTACCACCAACACTGCTACTGCTGCCAGAGACATAGTGTGCTCCAGATGTCGCAAACATTATCTATTGCCCATCATTAAATAATGTAGTTTTTAAAAAAGCTGCAGAAGAGAGGGACTTGGAAGCTCGGTGGTATCTGCATTTTCAAATAAAGTTTTTTTGTGGAAGGAACCTGAGACATGAGGAAGGGAAAATACATTACACATCTATTTACTTCTCTACAGACTATTATGATTTAACTTTTTGGAAAGTTGCTTAAATTGGATGGAGCCCTATCTAAGAGACAGCAGTGTATGAGAATTGGATCAAATTTCTCATTAATTGACTGCTCTACTGGAGTACCCCAGGGATATGTTCTGGGAACCCTATCCTTTTGTTTATATGTTAATGATCTCACCACCCTTTGTCCTGAAGTGGAAACTCAGATGTATGTGGATGACACTGTTACATGGCAACACAAAACAGAAGGTTCACATATGCTAACATTATGGTTGGTATATCTGACTGGCTTACACAACACTGTCTTACCGTAAATATCAGCAAGACCAAGTGCATGTATTTCTATATTAAGCCTCATATACTCATTAAGGGTGAAAGACTTGAAATTATATCATGAATCATTATTGGGTAATCAGTGATTCACAATTGATATTTAAAAAACGTGGAAAAGGTCGCTTAGACAGTCCAGTTTAATCCCCAAACTTTAAAATTCATTAGAAAACAGTTGTCAGCTGATACTGCTAAGTTATTTATGATTTTGTTGCACTCAAGCAGGAAAGACTATACTTAGGCCTCTGTGTAGTTTGTCAAAAATTACACTTACAGTGGAAGCCAACAAACTGTCACCACTGCAAAATAATATCAAATTATAATCTTCTGATTTTTGCTCATATCTGTCTTGCAAATATTTCTCTGATGTACAAAATTAGCCACAGATTTGCTCCTCCACCACTGAAAGACTATTGCTGTCCTCAGAACACATTAGGCAAACAAGGGCCTCCACCAGGGACAGCTGTGTGGTGCAGCACAGATCTACTGAATTTGGCTGCTCAGCCTTCTCTACTGAAGCCACATTCATGTGGAACACAACAGCTAACAGTATAAGACAGTTTTCAACTTTTATTGATTTTAAACTTACAACTAAAAGGAGGGCTAAAATTAAAAAAAAAAAAAAAAAATGTGTGATTTCTAAATATTTAAGTAGTGTATACTTCAGTATCATATCATTGTTGTTGTAGTTGTTGTCGTTGTTACTCTTTTTTAATTTCCTCTTTTTAAAATGATAATGATAATGTCCTGATGTAGTGTGTTGTACTGACTTGTTTTCTGCACATAGCTTCCAGAGATTATTCCACAGATGGCTACAGTTATTTTACTGTTATAATAAACAAGTAATAAAGAAGGTCTTGCTGGAGAACATAAAGGTTTAATTTGCTAATATAGGTGCCCAAAACAAAATGAATAATCTAATTGATGATAATTTATACTGAGTATATTGTTCAGACTCATCTCTGAAAACTCTGTTCCACGAACTTCCTGCTTTTGTCTCTAAAAGGGCCTCCACTTTACAAGACAAACTGGTCCCCAGCTATTTAACACCTAACACTACATGGCTTCAAAAACATAATCCTATGGGCTGCTTTCCCTGCGGCAACTGCTGCCACTGTGAGAATGTTTTTAAAACCGATAGGTTTGCAGATGTGTTAACTAACAAGAGCTATAAAATCAATCACTTTGCAAGCTGCAACACCTCTTTTCTGGTATACCATCCTGAATGCCCCTGTGGATTTTTTTATGTTGGGAAGACGAAAAGAAGATTCAAGGACAGACTCGGGGAACATAAAACTGCAATCTGCACAAGAAATCCTAACTATCCTATGGCTGTCCATTATGATCAAGCAGGACATGGAAGTCCTTCCTCTTTGAAAGCGGTCGCTATTGAAGTTATTCTTAACCACATAAGAGGTGGGGACAGACTAAAAAAACTCCTTCAACGAGAGACTTTTTGGATTGTCACTTTAAAGGCCACTGAACCTCCTGGACTTAATGATGAGATTGATTTTCTGCCATTTCTGTGATTCCCAGTAGTTGTATATAAGGATATGTGTGACAATGTATTTTGTGTGTTGAAATATTTTAACAATTTGACACAGCAGCCCTTATTTAATACATAGAGGCTATTTTTTAAAATGGAAAAAAATAATACACAGGGGCTATGTTAAAAACAAAGCAATTATTGCTTATCAAAAAATATTTTGGATTAATATTTCAATTTATTTAAAATAACTTTAGATATACAGTACAGGCCAAAAGTTTGGACACACCTTCTCATTCAATGCTTTTTCTTTATTTTCATGACTATTTACATTGCAGATTCTCATTGAAGGCATCAAAACTATGAATGAACACATGTGGAGTTATGTACTTAACAAAAAAAGGTGAAATAACTGAAAACATGTTTTATATTCTAGTTTCTTCAAAATAGCCACCCTTTGCTCTGATTACTGCTTTGCACACTCTTGGCATTCTCTCGATGAGCTTCAAGAGGTAGTCACCTGAAATGGTTTTCACTTCACAGGTGTGCCTTATCAGGGTTAATTAGTGGAAATCTTTTGCTTTATCATTGGGGTTGGGACCATCAGTTGTGTTGTGCAGAAGTCAGGTTACTACACAGCCGACAGCCCTATTGCACGACTGTTAAAATTCATATTATGGCAAGAACCAATCAGCTAACTAAAGAAAAACGAGTGGCCATCATTACTTTAAGAAATGAAGGCCAGTCAGTCTGTAAAATTGCAAAAACTTTACATCTGTCCCCAAGTGGAGTCGCAAAACCATCAAGCGCTACAACGAAACTGGCACACATGAGGACCGACCCAGGAAAGGAAGACCAAGAGTCACCTCTGCTTCTGAGGACAAGTTCATCCGAGTCACCAGCCTCAGAAATCGCAAGTTAACAGCAGCTCAGATCAGAGACCAGATAAATGCCACATAGAGTTCTAGCAGCAGACCCATCTCTAGAACAACTGTTAAGAGGAGACTGCGCCAATCAGGCCTTCATGGTCAAATAGCTGCTAGGAAACCACTGCTAAGGAGAGGCAACAAGCAGAAGAGATTTGTTTGGGCCAAGAAACACAAGGAATGGACATTAGACCAGTGGAAATCTGTGCTTTGGTCTGATGAGTCCAAATTTGAGATCTTTGGTTCCAAGCACCGTGTCTTTGTGAGACGCAGAAAAGGTGAACGGATGGATTCCACATCCCTGGTTCCCACTGTGAAGCATGGAGGAGGAGGTGTGATGGTGTGGGGGTGTTTTGCTGGTGACACTGTTGGGGATTTATTCAAAATTGAAGGCACACTGAACCAGCATGGCTACCACAGCATCCTGCAGCGACATGCCATCCCATCCGGTTTGCGTTTATTTGGACCATCATTTATTTTTCAACAGGACAATGAGCCCAAACACACCTCCAGGCTGTGTAAGGGCTATTTGACCAAGAAGGAGAGTGATGGAGTGCTGCGGCAGATGACCTGGCCTCCACAGGCACCGGACCTGAACCCAATCGAGATGGTTTAGGGTGAGCTGGACCGCAGAGTGAAGGCAAAGGGGCCAACAAGTGCTAAACACCTCTGGGAACTCCTTCAAGACTGTTGGAAAACCATTTCAGGTGACTACCTCTTGAAGCTCATCGAGAGAATGCCAAGAGTGTGCAAAGCAGTAATCAGAGCAAAGGGTGGCTATTTTGAAGAAACTAGAATATAAAACATGTTTTCAGTTATTTCACCTTTTTTTGTTAAGTACATAACTCCACATGTGTTCATTCATAGTTTTGATTCCTTCAG
This sequence comes from Myripristis murdjan, assembly GCF_902150065.1. Taxonomy (NCBI): domain Eukaryota; kingdom Metazoa; phylum Chordata; class Actinopteri; order Holocentriformes; family Holocentridae; genus Myripristis; species Myripristis murdjan. Next base: position 7,921,768 of record NC_043994.1, read on the forward strand.
TTAGAATCTACAATGTAAATAGTCATGAAAATAAAGAAAACGCATTGAATGAGAAGGTGTGTCCAAACTTTTGGCCTGTACTGTATATCACTATATTTTCAACCTACATGTACATATTCTTTGGTGGTATTTATAGACATTCTATGCCACTACTGGACATCTATTGATGTGGGGTTTATTCTTTTTAGGGCCCGAGCACTGTCCCAGTGCGAAGCCCTATTGTATTTGTAGTGTTTTTTTTTTCTTCGCTATTATTATTACGTCTCTTTGAGGCTTAATTTGACCCCCTAAACATGCTCAAAAACTCACCAAATTCGGCACGTACACCAGGTCTGGCGAAAAATTCGATAAATTCAAAAATCGGAACCCCCCGGTGCAAAAACGGGCTCGGTAGCGCCACCTAGGGACGCAAAGGCAGCCGCTGCGGCCCACAGGAATGTGATAGAAAGACCAAACCAGCGCCTACCTAGGGACGCAAAGGCAGCCGCTGCGGCCCACAGGAATGTGATAGAAAGACCAAACCAGTGCCTAAACGTAGATCTCATCAAGCCCGACATTTTTCGTGCTCGTGCCCCCCACCTAAAACCAACAGGAAGTCCACAATTTGCGTTTGAAAGTCACGTTTTCGCCCAAATTTGCGCTTTGTAGAAAATGTATCTCCTCCCAGGGCGTTAATTTTATCGGCTTGAACAGCTAATATATGACAGAGGACACAGTGCTTAACAAAAGTTCTTCAAGGTTAAGTAACATGTCGAACGGTTTGGATTTCAGAAGGCCGCAAAGTCAGAGTGTCCACAACCAGCGCCTCCACTTTTCCCCATGGACTCTGGTGGGAATAGCGCTAATAGCGCCAGAAAGCTAGGGGCTAATTAGGCCCCTGCTGACTAAAGTAAAAGTCTGACAGCTTTCCAACCTATGCCGATGGAAAGAGGACCAAAATTCCTATAAAACTATATATCATGGTGTGGATTGAACAAAGTGTGTGGCCACGATGAAGAGTTGTTTAACAGGTGGGACTCCGGATTCTCTGCTCTGCACTCTGCCTGCTGTACTGACACACACTAGCTGCTGGCACAGCCCCCAATGCACATCCCCCTTAAAAGGAGTGACAGGTCATGTCAAGCACACACTAGGACATGCTAAGGGCGCCATCTGCTGGAGGAGCACCGCTAGCAACAGGGCCAGAACTTTGTGTGTGTGTGTGTGTGTGTGTGTGTGTGTGTGTGTGTACCTGTACGTGCGTGTGTGTGTGTGTGTGTGTGTGTGTGTGTGCGTGCGTGTGTGTGTATTTGAGTGTGTGTGTGTGTGTGTCAGTGTGTGTGTCTGTGTGTCTGTGTGTGTGTGAGTGTGTGTGTCTGTGTGTGTGCGTGCGATTGAGTGAATGGCACCGTGAATGCACCGTTCCCGATGGGCACGAGTGGGACGCAGGGCACGGGTGCGAGGGCCCGTCCAACGCTGCTTGCAGCTTTAATTCTTGTTATGTTTATATTTCTTGTGGGATTCACCTCCACCCTTTTTTTTTTTTTTTGACATGTCAATATGGCCTTTAGCGTCCTCTGTTGTATATACCAACCTCACCTGTATATAATTGAGATTGACTGATTGTTTGTCAGACCCTGAAGAAGACTGTTGGTCGATACGCGTAGGTCTGCCAGTTGCCTTGCTCCAAAGTAATTCACTAAAAAATAATTATTGTTTACCTGAAGACGGAGTGCCTCAGTTTCCTTTTTCCTTGGCTGTCTGCACTTTTTACAAAGAGTATAGGACTTCCTTGGTTTATGTTTGAGATCTACTATTCACCTGCCCAACTGAAGAGCACCTGCCAAGTCAAAAGCCCTATAATATCCAAGCAGCGCTTCCTTTCTCTCTTTTTGCAAAATATATTGTTCAGTATTTTTACAACCTCAGTGTTGGCATCCCTCTATTATTTAATTTGTCCTTATAGCTCCCTTTTGTGATAACACAAGATGTTCCTGTCATATGATCTGTCTTTCATATGTCTTTTCTCTATTTCTAGTGACACATCAGCAATACACTCTTTATACTACCTGAGGAACCCAAGCATGAAGTGTATTTCTTATTACTATAGTTTCATCACCAAGCCAGTTATTGTATCATTTTGATGCTGATTTCAGTTTTCAACACTGATTGACAAATGAAACGTTTTTGTTCTCCGGCATCACATGGTTTGCACCTTTTTTATTTCATGTATACTTTTACCTATTGTAAACCATGTTTTTTTAACCACTATTTTTCATAAAAATAAACAAGTAAACATAAAATAAAACAGAATAAATATTTAAAATGCAGAAAGGTAAGGGAAAAAAGACAAGATTATATCTGAGAGATGTTGGATATCAAATCTCTAAGGAGCATGTGGCCTCCTATGTTAAATAGACTGCATTTCTATAGTACTTTTCTGGTCTACCAAGCACTTAAAAAAAGAGTTAAAGAAGGAAGAGGGCAAATACGAAAGATCTTTTGCCAGCACAGCAATCCCTGCTTAAACTTTCCTGGTCTACCAACCACTCAAACCACTTGATATATGCTAAATAATGAAATATATATTTACAGTTTGAAATCTGCTGACCGACGGCTTGAATGTGTTGCGTCCACCAAAGTCCACTGTTTCTGCATTTGCAGTGAATCAATCCTCAGCAGTTATTGTGAAAACTCCCCCACAGCAGCTTCCATTTATCTGCATACATCAGCTTCTTATCAGCACATGTCTTTGGTCAGGTTTCTGACTGCTGAGGTCTGGGCCCGGGGCCACAGGGGGCTTCAAGAAGATACAGAGTATTTGAACATTACTGAATTCAAAACAAACAGATGAAAACATTTTCAAATAGCTTAAGGGGGAAGACTTTTACTGTCCACTCCTTCATTCAAAGTTTTATGCTCCCTATGTAAAAAATGGCAGAAACAACAAAATGTTGACTGAAATGCAAGTGTACACTGCACTGTTGTTTCAGAACCATGTACAGCAGTTGTTAATGTTGCGTTGAAGTGTGCATATGTGACATACATAAGGTATATCACAGAACCAGTCTTCAAATGTTCTTTATAGTCCTCTGAGCCCCACTGACCCACAAAGACGTACAGCAAGCTACACAAGGACATCACCAAGTTAGTACACACTCTTCCTTCTTCTAAAGCACGGCTTCTTGCATAATGAGACAACAGCACTAAAGCTTCCTGCACATGACGAGCAGAAAAACTGCTGTGCGCCCAAGTGATGCTGCTAGGTTGAATATTGCACTGGGTATTTGCTGTTGGCCTTCTGAGGTGCATCCAATCAGACACAAGGTGCCAACAGCTAAAGTGTTCATGGCAGTGTTCATGGCTTTAGCTGCCATCCTGACAACAGTAACAATCAATGAAGCTCATTGGCAATATAGTACGGACTACCATTTGAAAAACTGAAATGACAGGCATAAATGATTTTTCAGAGACAAAGCTGTAATTTCTCGGAAGGCGATGGCCATATCACAATCCAGTATTGTTCATTTGACCAAAAGACCATGATTCTTTGTGGATTAATATTTTTATGTGCTTCAAGAAGTGACTGCTTACAGTTTAATGTATTGTAGGCCTATGGTAATTAATAAAATATAAAATGTACAGTTGAAAGCTGCTGGATCACAGCCTGAATGTTTCATGTGCTGAGGATCTCAGTCTTTCAGCAGTTACTGTGATGAATCTCCTACAGCAGCTTCCGCTTTCTCTGGAAACATCTGCTTTCTGTGAGCAGCTGACACGGTCTTTGTCAGTTTGTAAAATCTGACATGCATTTCCTGCAGTAAAACAAGTAAGGTTTTATTTCATCCGACCCATTTTTCTGTTAGTTTCTGTTAGCTTTTCTAAACTAAAGTAACTAAACTAAAACCCAAACTAAGCCAAACTTAAACTCAAGTCAACTCAACCTGTCTAAACTTGAATTAGATTTTAGCAACAGGTGCTGTGCAAGGCTGAGCTCTGACCGGCATTACTGTGGCTAAACTCTGGCTGTGATGAACTGATGTACATTTTGTACAAATGTGTTTGGTTTTCTGTGTTGAGAGGCTAATTATAATACTAAGAGAATTCAACATACATTCAACATATTGCTTAAGAAATGCACTCATTATCATGCTAAAAGCATTCCAAGAGCAAGTTCTTAGTTTCTTTGTTATTTTCAAAATATGAGCCATGAAAACAAAAATTTGTTTTATTTGTAAATGCATTATTACAAATGGAGTTAAATGTGCTTTACAAGATAACATTAAAAAAATGGGAGGAATAAATAGTAAATAGAAATAGTAAACACTCAACAAATAAACAAACAAGGCAAAAAACAAAACAAAACAAAACATGTTTAGACACAAAAGGGCCTGATATCATGAGCATGTTGACTTCAAGCTAAAATTTGGAACAAAGCACTTAAGGATCTCAGCCAGTCCCCTAAAATTCAATCTGCACAATCAGATGTAAGATGTAACAGATATACACTACTCACAAAAAGTTAGGGATATTCGGCTTTCGGGTGAAATTTCAGGATGAACCTAAAATGCATTATAACCTTTACAGGTGAACTTAATGTGACCTTCTGTAAACTTTTGAATGCACATGTCCAACTGTTCAATGTTTCAGTAGTTTTTGCACAAGTTGCTGTTCTCTAACAAGGAGTTTAACGGCAAAATTCACATCAGGTGTTTGATCCATGAATCGACCAATAAATTTCCTGGTTCAATTAGAATTGGTATTTAAACAGTCTGCCTCATCATGCTGTTCACATTTTGACATCATGAGACCAAGACGACACCTAACAATTGATCAACAGTACCTCGCCATTGCGAGGCTTCAAACAGGAAGTTCTCAGACGGAAGAGGCCACTGAGCTTAGATGGTCACAGAGTGTCATCAGCAGGTTGCAACAGAGATACAGAGAGACTGGAAGAGTCACAGAAAGGCATAGAAGTGGTCGTCCTTTGGCCACATCCCACACTGATGACCGCTTCATTGTGAACAGTGCCCTGCGGAACCAGATGATGAATGCCACTCAACTCCAGGCACGTTTAAGGGAGGTGAGAGGCACCCAAGTGTCACGTCAGACCATTCGAAACCGTTTACATCAGCATGGTCTGCGTGCTAGACGACCTGCAAGGGTACCTGACCACACCACCAGGCACAGGTGTCATCGTCTTGCATGGGCCAGGGAGCATTTACGCTGGACGAGGGACCAGTGGGCCTCAGTGCTGTTCTCTGATGAAAGCTGATTCATGTTGAGCAGAAATGATGGCCACCAACGATGTTGGAGACGTCAAGGAGAGCACTATGCATCAGCCACTGTTGTCACCAGACAAGCCTTTGGTGGTGGTGGTGTTACTGTGTGGGCAGGTGTGTCTAGTCAGTACAGAACTGCCCTACACTTTGTGAATGGTACAGTGACAAGCCCATACTACCTGAATAACATCATTAATCCAGTCATTGTGGCCCTGCATGACCAACACAGGCCTAATTTCATCTTCATGGACGACAATGCTCCAGCTCATTGAGGTCGCATCATTAGGGAATGGCTGCTGGAGACTGGGGTACCTCAAATGGAGTGGCCGGCACTTTCTCCAGACCTGCATCCCATAGAAAACCTATGGGATCAGCTGAGTCGCCGTGTAGAGGCTCGGAGCTCTGTACCCCAGAACCTCAATGTCCTGAGGGCCGCCCTTCAAGAAGAGTGGGATGCCATGCGTCAGCAGACAATAAGTCGACTTGTGAACAGCATGAGACGTCGTTGTCAAGCTGTAATTGATGCTCAAGGGCACATGACAAGTTATTGAGACATTGACATTTTTTGTTGTGGTATATCCACCACTGTTGTTGGCTTTTGTTTCAAGAAATTGTTTGAGATGAGGAAATCACCAGTGCATGCTTCTACTTAAATGCCCTACTTTCATGATATAATATCACTGTAGTGTGAACTTTTTACATTTTCCGTAAATTTCACCCGAAAGCCAAATATCCCTAACTTTTTGTGAGTAGTGTAAGACTGCTGGCTGTCAGTAATGAGAGGGTCATTCAATCCAGTTGCTTCTGTTCTCTTTCACTGATACTGAATAACAAATCTCAGCATGATGCCCCTCAGGTTGAATTGCCATTATGGTGGGTATTACTGTTATAACAAATAATAAATAAAACAATAAATAAATAAATAAATATGAAGTTTGACATTAAATTAGAAACAGGAATAACAGACATACACAACAGGAGTAAACAGGTAAAAAGAGAACCTCCAGATAATGCTGCAAGAAGTTGCATAAAACTGAATGCATGCTGAATAATAAAATATATATTTACAGTTTGAAAGCTGCTGGACCACAGTCTGATCGTGTTGCATCCACCAAAGTCCAACGATTCTTTGTCTTCATCCAAGCAGTCGATGTTCAGTAAATAATTTCCCAGCAGCCTCCATTCATCTCCATACAATATGAAAATGAGCATACAGAATAATTTGTTTATCAACGGGTGTCTTGTTAGGCTATGCTATTTTCAACATTAGCTGCTTTTAAACCGCCGTGGCTGAACTGTGGCTCTGAACTCTGTATGTGTATGAATATGTTGATATTTATTTATTTGTTGTTGTTGTTGCTCCCTGCTCATTAATCAGGCAGTATAAAAGGCTGCCCGAAGCTGTGCTTGGTCCTTTGACACTGCCCAGAACCGGGAAGCACTGCGGTAAGAACAAGGAACACATTAGAAACAAACAACTCATATCATTAACATTCTTTAAATAAAGAGTTATCTCACCTCACGTAAACTTAACAGGAAAAATAGCACAGGAAACAGCATTGCTGTTACATGTAGCTCAGTGTGTGCACCCAACAAACTATCAAAAACATGTTACCTGGCTAACCTGTTGCATGTGGAGTGAGTGATGGTGTGGTGCGCTGCTGTGGTGTGTTATCAGTGGCAGGGGAAACTGCCACAATCATCATTATTAATGTTATTATTATTTTGGATCCAGTTTTAGAAAACTGCTTTGTGTTGCCAGTATTGGCAGATTGCTAGTCAACTGCCATCTACATGGTAACGGGAGTTGATTGGGCTTGGTGTGCCGGGGCAGCTTGTACATGAAATTAAACCTGTCTGGTCTCATGTGGTGTGAGTCTGTAATCCGTTACCTGGAAGACAATAGGTTCGATGGAGGGGACTAACAAATCAACTCCACCCCACCCCCATTGGCCAGTAATGGTCAATGGTTGGACATAGGGCTAGCAACCCTATTCTGTAAAAAGTATTATATGCTATGGAAACAGCAACAAAAGAATCCTCAACATCTGGATGTGAAGGCCCACATGAGCACCAAGCTTGTATGACCGTCTCCAATCAAAGCCCTCAGGGAGGTTGGAGGCGCGAAGAAGTGGGTCCTGAACACCAGCTTCTGGAACGTCTGAACCACGTTGGCACAGATCACCAATGAAATGAGATGCTACAACCTTAACATCCTTGGGATAAGTGAAGCAAGATGGACCGACTCAGGATCAGTCAAAACCACAACTGGAGAAACAGTCCTATACTCTGGAAGAGATGATGGCCGACATCACGAAGGAGTTGCCATCATTCTCCAAAAAGGCATAGAGAAATCACTAATCGAATGGAAACCCATCAACAATAGAATAATAAAAGCCAGATTCAAAGGACAAGATAACAACCTCACAGTTATACAGTGCTATTCTCCCACTAATGATGCCAAAGATGAAGAAAAAGACCTCTTCTATAACATCCTCCCATCAGAAGTCCAGAGAACACCTGCCCAGGATCTCCTCATAGCCAGTGGCGACTTAAATGCTAAGGTGGGCAGTGATAACAACAGCTTTGAGAGGGCTATGGGCAAACATGGAAGTGGAGAAATGAACAGCAATGGTGAGAGATTAGCTGCATTCGGTCTAGCAAACAACATGGTTATTGGAGGCACTCTGTTTCCCCACAAGAACATCCACAAATTGACATGCATCTCACCAAATGGGAAAGACCAAAACCAGATTGACCACTTATTGATCAACGGTAAATGGAGAAGCTCATTGAGAGATGTCAAAGTGAGAAGAGGAGCAGATGTCTCTAGTGACACCACCTTGTAACAGCAGATATCAAACTGAAGCTTAAAAGAACAGGACCAACACCCAAGGGGTCCCCAAGATTTGATGTTTGCATGTTAAAAGACCCATCCATAAAGAAGAAATTCACAATACAACTCCAGAACAGATATCAAGCTCTCTCCAGTGCTACAGGAGATGATGATGTAAATGAGATCGACATCAACAAGCACTGGACAAACATAGTTGAAACTTATCAAGATGCAAGCAAGAAAATTATTGGACACAGGAAAAAGCAACATAAAGAATGGATCAGTAATGAAACTTGGAAGACTATTGAAGAGAGAAGGTACCTGAAAACCACAATAAATAACACCAAATCATCCAGGATCAAACAAGAACCACAAGTCCAGTACCAAAACACCAACAAACAGGTGAAAAGGCTAGTAAGGAGAGATAAGAGAGCCTACCTGGAGGAGCTGGCAAGTGCAGCCGAAAAAGCAGCTTCCCATAACCAGCAAGGAACAGTGTACAAAATCACCAACCTGATATGTGGGAGAAAAAGCAGAAACAGCAAGCATATCAGAAACAAACAAGGACAATTACTCACTACAGTAAAAGAGCAGGAAGAACGCTGGGCAGAACACTTCAGAGAGATCCTCAACAGAGATCCCCCTCTACACCCAATAGACACACAAGAAGCTGCAAAAGACCTGGACATCAATACTAACCCACCTACAAAAATAGAAATCATCCAAGCCATTCAGTCACTCAAAAACGGAAAGTCCCCAGGCGCTGACAACCTAAATGCATAACTCTTCAAAGCTGATCCAGAACTAGCTGCAAACATCCTCCTTCCACTGTACACCAACATCTGGGTGGAAGGGAGGATACCATCCGACTGGACAAAGGGAGTGATCATTAAGGTTCCAAAGAAAGGCGCATTAACCGACTGCAACAACTGGAGGGGCATCACACTTCTTTCCAGCAAAATATTCTGCAAGATCATGATATATCGTATCACATCAGCAGTTGACAAAGTACTCAGAGACGAACAAGCGGGATTTAGAAAAGGAAAGGGATGCGTCGACCAGATCTTCACTCTCAGGAAAATCATTGAGCAGTGCAGCGAATGGCAACGACAGCTATATATCAACTTCATTGACTTCCAGAAGGCTTTTGACAGCATCTATCGGGATGGTCTCTGGAAGATCATGAGAAGCTATGGCATCCCCTCCCCCATAATCAACATCATACAACAATTCTATACCAGCTTTTCGTGCACTGTGGGAACAAATACAGCCAGCTTTGCAGTAGGATCCGGAGTCCGCCAAGGATGTGTGATGTCGGCATTACTTTTCAATCTTGCTATGGATTGGGTGATGAGGAAAACCACAGAGGACAAGGCAAGAGGGATCCGATGGACCCTCTATTCCAACCTCGAAGACCTTGACTTTGCGGATGACCTTGCCCTCCTATCACATACACACACACTTGGAGGAAAAACAGACAGACTCCAACATTATGGCCAGCAAGTCGGACTGGTCATAAACAGCAGTAAAACCAAGGTTATGCCCATCAACACCAATACAGCAACACATATAAAAATAGAGGAAGAGGTTTTGGACATCACAGATCACTTTACATACCTGGGAAGCATCATTCACCATGACGGGGGGACAAGTCAAGACATTGAAAACTGGATCAACAAAGCACGCACAACCTTCATAAGACTCAGACAAATCTGGAAATCAAACCAATACAGCACTGAAACAAAACTCCGGATATACAATAGCTGCATACTGTCAACACTCCTGTATGGCGCGGAATGCTGGAAGATCACAGAAACAGACATCCACAAACTATCCACCTTTCACACATCTTGCCTGCGCAAAATCCTGCATGTATTCTGGCCCAAGACCATCTTGAACTATAAACTCTTCAACATCACTCAGCAAGACGACATGCACACCACAATCAACAGACGTAGATGGACCTGGATTGGACATGTCCTCCGAATGAACATCAGCGCTATCCCAAGAGTCGCATTACACTGGACCCCAGAGGGCAAGAGAAGGAGAGGGAGACCCAAGGTGACATGGCGTAGTGTAACACCAATGAAATGTTACTCCGTCTTAAAATTTGATTCCCGGCCACACCAGCACAATGAGAAGCACAGATGTGTGTTCAAATAAATAATTTATTATTCCTAGAAGACAATATATAAAACAATGCAATTGCTTCACTTGATAAATCTTAAAATCTCAGTCCAATAATGAGTTCCAATGAAGCTGTCACTTCAACAAGTTCAGGGTACCAGTTAGTCTAGTCCTGTGCTGCGCTCCGGGTTCTCCTTGTGCCCGGATGCCAGTTGGTGGGTGCCACAGCCGGCTCTCCATGCTGCCGTCCGATGTGTGGTTCCAGCGCCAGGGACTCCGCTCCGCCGTCGGCCGTCTTATCACGCTGCCACCACCGCTGCCTGCCGCTCGATGCGCGGTTCCGGTGCCGGGGACTCCGCTCCGCCGTCGGCCATCTTATCACGCCGCCACCACCGCTGCCTGCCGTCTCCCAGGTCGGACACCCTCGGCACACAGAAAGAAAGTGCACTCAACGCCACTCTGCTCATGCAGGGGGACTCTCAGACACACAAACGAGAGAGGCAAAATGGACACTTCCCTTTCTGTGCGGAAATAGCGAGCGTTGACACTCAGAGTCTGGAGGTCAGCCAGCCAGGCCAGAGGGTCGACACCGAGGGGGGGGGGGGGGGGGGGGGGGGGGGGAGCGGAGAGCCCGTCGAGACCCGAGGAAACAGCATATACAAAACAAAATAAACAAAACCATTTAATAAAACATGGGGTTACCCGATAAACTATTAAACCCAAAAGGCAGTGTTTTTGCATCCTATGACAGTAGGACGATAGAGAAGGAACTCCAGCAATACCAGCAGAGCTGGGGGACCATTGAGAAAATGGCCCAAGACAGACAGAAATGAAGAGACTTAGTTGCTGCCCTATGCGCCAGAAGGCGTAGTGGGGATAAGTAAGTAAGTAAGTTTTAGAAAAATATTTAATAGAAAATTGATTCATGATAAATACATATAGCAACATTATATGATGATGGAAATGTAGTAACTCATTTGCCTGCAGCCATGTTGGCACCATTGACATGATTGCTTGTTTTTTAGTAAGTAGAAGTCTTATACAGGATATGAATATCAAAAGCCAGTTAATTAAATGAAGAGCAGTAGGCTGATAAAAAATAAATAAAAAAGAATTCTTTCATTACAAAAAATAAGGATATTTATATTTCTCAGTCTGTGCAGGCAACACAATATCCATGCATGTTTTAACTTAGAATTTGGTTCACTAATGCTTGGACTCTATCTTCAGATGCGGGTAATGTTTATGCTGCTTACTGAGAATTCTGTCAATGCAGAGGTCTTTAGATAGTGCTGTTGTGGGGCCCCAACACTGTGAACACTTGAGGCCTACTCAGTGGATCAGTGGCTGCTGGGGCCTCAGCTATAGCCCACTGTTAATGTCTGCTGGAACTTCCAGTGCAGTAAGAAGTTAGTCCCAGTCATCGATAGCTCTGCAGTTTTTCTACAAATGTACAAAAAAGTTTAAATCCAACAATTATGCAGTCAAATTCATTAATTCATTATATAATCTGAAACATGAATCCAACAATAATAATGGTGAACCCTAGATTGATGCACATTTGTGCCACGATTGACGAACAGATTGAGTATGTTATGTTTGACCTTCAGCCCAGCATTCACAGGTGCACTGTTAATGTTGGGCACCTATTAAAGGGCTCACTTCACTTCACTTCACTTTATTGTCAGACTAGTCTGAAATTTGTCTTGCATTTTGGTAGCTCCATTTTCAAGATCGTTCAGAGCCAGGGACAAGAGATCCTAGCTGAAATCTCTGACGGAGCCGGTTTTGAAAAAACTCAAAAATTGCACTTTTTGGTGTTCGCAGGGGTGATATAGGCCATTACGGCCTGGACCCATGGCCTATTGCCTTTTGGTGGCAAGGAGCCGCAGGGGTGATAAGGCCTGTCATGCCCTGGGCCCTTGGCTTTATAGCTTAGGCAGCTATACAAATGTTCTGTAGTTTGTTTATTATTGCTATCATTCTCAATTTCTATTTCCCTTTTTAATTGACTGTTTTTATTGTTTTAAATTGTGTCTTGTTGCTTTTAATATCTCTGTAAAGTACTCTGAATTACCTTGTGTTGAATTGTGCTATACAAATAAACTTGCCTTGCCTTTTCAAACATTTAACATGGCATTATACATTTAACACGACATTATACATTTAACTTGACATACAAACAGAGCATCACATAATTACATACCGTATTTCACCAATTAATTGCCCGGGCGTTTAATATGCAAAATCGACTTGTACCCCAGGCGTTTAAAAGAACCAGGCAGCTATTCGCTGCAGGCCTTTATTTATTTTTGCACCAGGACATTATCGTGATGACAGCTGCTGTCCAACATATTTTCAGTCTGTCAATTTAATATTACGGTACACCCCTTTGTTCTAATGTTAGCTAGCGCTCTTATTTTGACAGAAAACAGAAGTGCTGCACAGTTATTGTGCGGCTAACTGTTTACTTCTGCAAAAATAAGGTGAATAGCCTTATTTTGGGTTACCTCAATATAATGCAAATAATCGCCCGGGCGGTTATTCGGGTGGGCGTTTAATACGCAAAATGCGTGCAGACCCCAGGCGTTTATAAGAACCCGGCGGGTTGCGGCCGGGCGATTAATTGGTGAAATATGGTAATTATAATTACATGACATTATACAAAAAGAACATCACATAATAACCAAAGACAATATTCATAGCCCTTCAACATACATTTGATTGGGGATTAAGCTCTGTGTTTAATTTTAGGATTGACTGATGCACAAAGGAGTGTTTCAGTCTAACCTTATGAAATTGTGGAAATCTGTATCTTCGGTTTGATGGTAATAATTTATATTCACTGTTCAGGACGTGGTTGGGGTTTGAAACAATGTTGGTAGCCAGCCTCAATGTGTTATTGTGGTAGGCTGACTCATAAAGTTCCACTAGTGGCTGACCCACAATCTTAGAGAAAATTTTAATTTGATGAAGCAGTTTTGATTTTAACTTAACAGACAAACACTTGTACCATGTTGTATTGCAATACTGTAAAACGCTCATAATAAAGGAAGTAAAAAACAAAAGAAGAATCTGTTTACTCGCTCCAAAAGACATGAGGCGGCGGACAAAATAGACTTTTTGCTTTGTCTTCTTGCTGACAGATTCAATGTGATCTTTCCAGGAGAGCACATTGTCAAAAACTACACCCAAATATTTATAGTATTTATAGTACCTGCTTCATCTTCTCATTATGGATAACTAGATGGGCTCCATGAGGGTCGGATAGGGGATGACTGACGATCAGATTGAGTCTGTTATGTCTGACCTTGCCCAGCATTCACAGGTGCACTGTTAATGTTGGGCACCTATTCAGGAGTTCAGTTAATAGTAGTATGCTGTAGTAAGTCCTTACATAGAGTCTTTCTTTCTTTAGAGAGAATTGTTAAACGACTCATATCAACCACATCTTCAGATTAATTTACAACTTGTGAAATGCTTTTTTGGTTGGCTTTAATGTTTGGTATGCATGATGGTTATTCCTGTTTGTAATGTTTCAGTTACCCTTACTCATGGTTTGAGTTCTTTGGTGCAGAGCAACCCAAAGGACCAGCAGGCTGTTATGGTCAGTGCCAGGCCATAGGTTTGGCTTGCGGTTTTCCTGTGTATTCCCCTCCCTTGCGTTCTCCTGCCAGTCTGTGTTTTGAGTGTGGCTTAGGCGTGTCTGTCTATCTCTTTCCTGGTTCCTTGCTCCACGAACACACCTGCTCCTGCTTGCCATCAGCGCACTGGCTCCCACTCCCAGACTTTGCCAGACTGTTGCCTCAGCTACAGTGGTAGAGACGCATCTTGCTGACAGTACTCCCATAGTGTTTGTGTTGCTGCTGATTCCTGCAGCCTTCACCTTCCACTAACCAACAATAAACTGCTTAAACTGAGCCATTGTCTCTGCATTTATGTCCCCTTCCTAACTAAACCTGACAGCGAGCTAACAGTCATCAAGCCACTAGCCATTAGCCACTAAAAATACTTGTTATTTATAAGGCTAGGGAAAGGTTTGTTGTCATGGTTAAGGTAAGGAAAAGGTAAGGGTGAAAGTCCTGAAATATTAACTAACATTAAGCTACTTAGAAACAAACACTGTTCCAGTTTGGATTTGAACTCAGCTATGTGTAAGGTGTGTTGACTGACCCATCCATCATTACACCAGCCTCCTTGTGCAGACTTTGTTGCTCCCTTAATATTACACCACAATGTTACTTTACAGGACCGCTAGGTCACTTAACTTTAAAATGCAGCTATAGGTCATAATAAGCTGCTGTGCAAATGTCATATGGGGTCATTTTTTTCCCAAAGGACAATCTCCTATTACTACTACAGTTTATAGTTATGTAACCCACATGGGTACTAAACCCATTTGTGTTATTTAGTTGTGTTACCGTGCCTCACCACAAGGTGGCGAGTCAGCTCCTTGCTCATTGTCAAGTACACACAGAGTACGCTCTCTCTCTGACCCGAGACACTGACGAGAGAGCTCAATACAACCGAGCGGACAAGCATCGGTAAGAAAGACGGTGTAAAGTCCAAAATTCATGATTTATCATCTCATAGCACTGTCTAATAAGCCTTTTACTTGTTAGGAACGAGTCTATGTATTTTTTGTTGGATGAGAGGAGCCGTTTCATCCGTGTGAGCCCTGAGAAAACTCCGGTAAGCATGGCTGCTACATGCTAGAGGCTAAGCCTCGTTGTTGCTTGTTGATTTAGCTTGTGTGAAAATGCTTTGAAATGAGTTATTTTACCTAAACCAGTCGGAGTTACAGGAGTATTTCCTAATGTTTGAACCCACCGTGGTACTGTTTGTATCATTGTGAACCGTGTAAACGGACTTTAAAAAGATCGCTAGCATAAATTAGCTAACGCTAACGCTAATCGCGAGTGGCGCTAACGCTGCGCTAACTCAGGTATTCCCTTGACAGTTGATGTAAACGCTAACCGTTAACATAGTTAGCTGTAGTTACATGAGAGAAATAGAGACATATGATGCATTGTGTTAAGATGCCAGGTTGTGTTAATTATTATTGTCATAATTACAATGTGCATAAATTGTTTTATTGTATTGAGGTTGTTTAAATATTTAGATTGGTTTAAAAAAAGGTAATGTGAAACTGTTATTTTACATTTAAAAAGGTTATAAGGAGGTGTTGAGCTACCGTTAAAAAGATAAACATTTAAAATGGTTTAAAAATATAAATAAGTGAATTCATGTTAAAAATTGAAGTTCATGATGAATAATTGTCATGGTTAAAAATATTTAAATTGTATTGTAAATGTATGCAGCGTCATTTACACTGATTTGAACACTATCTATATATTCTGCATCTGGGTATATTTATTTATGAGGATATTCCGAGTGAAAAGTGAGAATAGTATGGTGTTATTTGATTGAACAGAGAATGATGATTATATTTTCTGTACTCTATGTGCAGATTGGTTTTTTTTTTAATTGCTGGATTAGGAACTGAATTCAAATCCCGAGCCTTGGAGGTTCGGTGGCGAGCCAGGACGGACGATAGATTGGACGGAGCGGTGCACAGTGTGGCCAGCCGTGGGATCCACTCCGCAGAACTTCGATATCATCTCACTTACTCTCTGACACAGATAAGAACCACACACAAAACCTACCCGGGTAGTAGTAGTGGTATTTACATGGAACAGAATTGAACTGAACTCTTATCTTCCAGTAAGGAAGAAGGGACACTTTTATTTTATTTTTTTATTTTATTTCTTTTAAGAAAGAGCTCTATTTTTTGTAATTTTTTATTTTTCATACACTGCAAGCATTTTTGTGTGTGTGACAATAAATTGTCAACGTTCAACTTCATGTTATCTCATTTGATTAACATAGGGGTCCAACTCTCCGAACCTAGAGAGTGTAGGTGTCTATAGTGTGTTCTTCCAGTCAGGCTAAGGGCGCTACAGTTATTTTGTTATTTTTTGATAATGTTAGTTGGCTACTATGTGAAAATGTATTTTAGCCTTCTATTACACTTCAATATTAAATTAGTATAACAAGAAATGTCAGTAAATTAATGACACTGTCGTGATCACCTTGTAAGATGGAGCATGATTTTCCTTCATGTCTGTTTTCCTAATACTTGATCTAAAATGGTTTAGAAAAGAAGCACAAAGTTTGAAGCTTTTTTCAGTGGCTCTTCATTCTATACCAAGCACCTCTCTGTCAATGAAGTTCACCAACTCACAGATTATAAAAAGCACATTAAACTAAGTTAAGCTAAATTAAACTAATCTAAGATGAGCTATGATAACTAAATTGAAGTAAACTAAAGTAAATTAAAATAAACTGAATGAGCTGAACATTTCAAATCAAATCATCAAATCAAACTTTATTTATATAGCACCTTTCATACATAAAACAAATGCAACGCAAAGTGCTCTACATTAAAATACATACAACCCTAATCCCCCACCCCCTCACAGGCACTCATCCACGCACACACACACAAGTACAACATATTTCACACATGCATACACCCCAGGCATACACCCCATCACAGTCCAGCCCTTCCCAACCCAACCCAAAGATAAAATAAAATATGGCTGAGCGCTGAGGGACCAGATGAGGAAACACCATTCATTCTTTGGGAGCCATCCACACCGGGAGACACCACCGCAGAGACCACCCCGACCCAGACAGACAGGAGCCCACACCACGGCCATAAGGCCCTGGAGCAGGACCCCCAACCATCCAGGCCAGGACAGCCCCCAGGATGGCACCCCCCGCAGGCAGGCCAGACACAGCTCCCGGTGTGGAGGGCCCCCATGAGGAAAACACTGGAGCTAAAAACTAAAAGACAACAGAGTAAAATACAATTAATACTAAAAGGAATAGAAAAAAAAATATAAAAAATGAAATGTAATAAATGTGTGAGTATTAATAAATTAAAAACAATAAAACAATACAAGCAACATAAATATGTAATTAAAAGTAAAAAAGAAATTATTTAACAAGCAACTAAAAACAATAAAAACAATAGGAGCAGCATAAAAGAGTGGAAATAGAATCAGATAAAAGCCAGATTAAAAAGGTGGGTCTTGAGCCTGCCCTTAAAAACATCAACAGTCTCAGCAGCCCTGAGGTTCTCCGGCAGGCTGTTCCACAGACGTGGGCCATAATAATAAAATGAAGCTTCACAATGAGTTTTTGTTCTAACGTTGGGAACAGTTAAAAGACCGGTACCGGAAGACCTCAGGGTGCGTGAGGGCTGGTAGGGTAAAAGCGGGTCAGACAGATAAGAAGGCCCAAGGCCGTTAAGACACTTAAAAACTAATAAAAGAACCTTAAAATCAATCCTGTAATGCACAGGGAGCCAATGCAGTGATTCTAAAACTGGTGTAATATGACCCCGCTTTCTGGTCCTCGTCAGCACACGTGCAGCTGAGTTCTGAAGTAATTGAAGGTGTGAAATACTCTTTTTGGGGAGACCAGAAAGCAGGGCATTACAATAATCTATACGACTAGAAATAAAAGCATGCATTAGCACCTTTGTGCTGGCCAGAGAAACAGGCACACTCTGGCTATGTTCTTAAGATGATAAAATCCTATCTTTGTTATATTTCTGTGGAATGTGGAATAAAATCTGTGGAATAAAATCAAGCTCAGAGTCGAAAAGGACGCCCAGATTTTTGACACATTGTGAGGGTTTAAAATCCTTTAGTTTTGGTAAAAGTTTCTCTCTCTTGCCTTCAGGGCCAATAACTAAAACCTCTGTTTTGTCCTGGTTGAGCTGTAGGAAGTTCTCTGCCATCCATGACTTTATATCTAAAATACAACTTAAAAGGCTATCAATAGGCCCTGTGTCATCAAGAGACACGGCAATGTAGAGCTGTGTATCATCAGCATAGCTGTGAAAATTGATGCCATGTCTCCTGATGATGTCCCCAAGGGGAAGCGTATAAAAATTAAAAAGTATTGGACCTAAAATTGAACCTTGGGGCACCCCACACTTCATTTCATGGGTTCTAGAGGAACACGTATCCAAACTTATGAAAAACCGGTGTAAGCGCCATTTATTATTGTTTTGTTATTTGCACTGATTTATAGTGATGTTTTGTTGAAGGAATAAGTTTAAGTATGTTTTTGAATTTTGAGCCACCTGTGTTACGGTTGATGTCATGTGACTTCCGTAGAGAAGGAGGAAGTAAAGTTTTGTTAATGAAAATGTGATGAATAAATGAGACAGCTGCGGAGCGACACAGTCGTTTTACCGTCTGCGTCGGCACCCAGCCAGCTCGACGAGTAAAACAGTCTCCAGTTGTTTCATCAAGAGTGGTTAAAAGAGTAAGAAATGAAAACTAAGATAAGAACTTAAGATAGCCACTACATTAAGTAAAACGACTAGCTCAGCAACACGACGGCTACGTCGCCATGATGTTCCGAGAGCCTAACACAACGAGACAAGCATGTTGGGTCTTCAGAAGATGACACTCATATAGAAAGCCATTCAGCGCTTTGTGTCATAGACCGTTTCATGAACACTTGTTGAATTTAGACGTTGTGTTAACAAGAAACATGGCGGACGACGGCGTCGCTACTAGACCAAGAACACAGAGCTGCGACAGCAGGACCTACCACAAGAGGGCGCCAAAGCCCACCGAAAAGAGGCTTGAAGAGCTTTTAAGCAGATTTCTAAATACAAGAAGGTCGAAACTATCACAGTTAACATCAAAAATGAATAAAATTAATGGACTCATGAAAGACAATGAGAGTCCAGACATTGTTGATGAACAGTTGAATGAATGCTCAGAACTTTTGAGAGAGTTTGATCATGCAAATGATGATGTACTCAGACTGTTGCCTGATGATGAAAAAGATGCAGATCAAACATTTTGGTTCAAACCAAAACATGAACAATTCAACAAATTCATTAATAAAGCTGAAGAATGGATTTATGCATCAAAGCAACAGCATCAAGAAGAAGTGAGTCCAGATGACAGCGTATCTGCAGTTGCTGCACCAGTGAAGGATGAATCTGCGCTCCATGTGGCACAAAGTACAGCGACTGGCCATTCTTCGAGACCGTCCAGATCTTCTAGATCATCCAGATCGTCAGGATCTTCAAGATCATCCATTTCACACATACGGCAGAAGGAACAAGCAGAACACGCCGCCTTACTAGCACAAGCAGCATCCCTGAAACAGAAAGAGGCATTAGAGCTTGAAGAGTGCAAGTTAAAGGCAAAGAAAAATCAGCTTGAGATCGAGACAGCAATTGCTGCATCTTCAGCTAAAATAAAAGTGCTGGAGACTTGTGAGTTTGAGAACCAACAATATGCAGCTGCTGAGTGTAAGACAAAATCAGTGGACAATCTGCTACCCAAACAAGAGTTAGCAGTAAAGTGTGAATACACTGAAAGGTCACAGGTAAATAACAAAGTGAAACAAGAAAATGAGACACAGTACACTAATGTCAGTAATGATGCTGTAAACCTATGTGAAGTGATGTTGAAACAAAATGACATTACTGAAATGTTAGTCAAACAACAGAAACTGACCCATTTGCCCCAAAGAGACATACCTGTTTTCAGTGGTGACCCCCTTGAGTTCAAGTCTTTTATAAGAGCATTTGACTATACAATTCATGATAAAACCGACAATGACAATGATAGGTTATACTACCTTGAACAATTCACCAGAGGTGAGCCCAGAGATTTGGTCAGGAGTTGCCAACATATGAGTCCATATGAAGGCTACAGTGAAGCAAGAAAATTGCTAACTTATCACTATGGCAGTGAGTTAAAGATCTTATCTGCCTACATGAACAGAGCTCTAAATTGGCCACAAATCAAGCCAGATGATGCTAAGGCTCTCCATAGTTACTCCTTGTTCTTAACCAGTTGTAACAATGCAATGCAAGACCTTGATCAGCAGCAAGAAATGGATAATCCCACTAATCTTAGAACCATTATCTCCAAGTTACCATATAAAATGAGAGAGATGTGGAGAGTTTCTGCATTTGATATCCAAGAAGCTAGTAGAAGGAGACCAAGATTTGCTGATCTGGTCAGATTCATAAACAGACAAGCTAAAATAGCTGCAGATCCTCTTTTTGGTGACATAAAGGATACTGAAGATAAGGGGAAACATTTTGTAAATATGAAAACAGTTAGAGCAAGCAGGCCAAAAGGGAGTGCATTCGCTACAAGTGTAGCTCCAGCTACAAATAAGAACTCACCTGAAAACTGTAAAGGCTCCTCTCGTCAAGTCGTTAATGCCTTTCAGAAGCCATGTACATTCTGTGAAAAACAACATACCTTGGCAGAATGTCTCAAAATCAGAAACCTGCCCTATAAGGAAAGACTAGAGTTTCTTAAAGGAAAAGGACTATGTTTCTCATGTTTGACTCAAGGTCATTTGAGCAAGGATTGCAAGAAGAGAGCTTCATGTGACCACTGTTCTAAGAAACACCCAAGCATGCTTCATATTGTAAGGGAAGATAATGATGAAGCTGCTACTAGCAGTCAGAAAATCGACACAGAAAACATGACAACTTGTGAAACAACACACATCTCAAGTGGACCTTGTTGTGCCACTGGGGCCGGAAAAGACAATTGTGTCTTGGCAATTGTGCCTGTGTGTGTTAAGGTAAAGAAAAGCAACAGAGTAATAGAGACTTATGCATTCATGGACAATGGAAGTCAAGCAACTTTCTGTACTGAAAAGTTAATGAGACAGCTTGGCATTGAAGGCAGAAAAACACAAATATTGCTTCGAACAATGGGCCAGGAAAAGTTAGAGCCAAGCTACCATCTCTCAGGTCTAGAGATTTGTGGTCTGAAAGAGAACATTTACATAGACTTACCTGAGATCTATACACACACAGACATTCCTGTATCTAAAGAGAATGTTCCTGTGCAGAAAGATTTGGAAAAATGGCCACACCTTCATGGTATTGAGCTGCCACAAATAAATGCAGACATAGGACTGTTGATAGGTTGTGATGTTTACAAGGCCATGGAACCATGGGAAATCATCCACAGTGAGGACAACGGCCCGTATGCAGTTCGAACAATCCTTGGTTGGGTCATAAATGGTCCCCTCAGGGGTGATGGTTGTGTTACTCCATCTGAAAGTGGACAAAGTGTTTCTGTCAATCGTATCTCCATTGCCAATGTAGAGAATTTGCTTGTACAACAGTTCAACTATGACTTCCCAGAGAAAGCCAGTGAAGAAAAACATGAAATGTCACGAGAAGACATACAGTTCATGGACTCTGTTAATGAGACAGTGAAAAAGGTTGATGGACACTATAGCATAGGTCTTCCCTTAAGAAACAAAGCTGTCAAGATGCCTAACAATTACAGTGTGGTTGTTCAGAGAGCAGAAAACCTGAAAAGGAAACTTGTCAAAAACAAAGACTTTCATGAAGAGTATCAGAAATTCATGTCTGACCTGATCAGTAAAGAGTATGCAGTGGAAGTGCCAAAGAAAGAGACTGTGTCTGAAAATGATAGAGTGTGGTATATACCTCATCATGGGGTTTATCACCCACAAAAAAGGAAACTTCGCGTGGTTTTTGACTGCGCAGCATCATTTCAGGGCAAGTCATTGAACACAGAACTTTTACAAGGCCCAGATTTGACAAATACACTTATAGGAGTGTTAACAAGATTCAGACATGACCACATTGCTTTAATGTCAGATATAGAGGCAATGTATCATCAAGTGAGAGTACCACTAGAGGATCAAGACCTCCTGCGATTCCTATGGTGGCCAAATGGAAACTTGAATAAGCCCTTGAAAGAGTACAAAATGGTTGTGCATTTGTTTGGGGCAACATCCTCCCCCAGCTGTGCCAATTTTGCATTAAGGAAGACAGCTGAGGATGCTAAGGACAAAATGGCACCTGCTGCAGTGAAAGCAACTCTGCACAATTTTTATGTAGATGATTGTCTTTTGTCAGTGTCAGATGAAACCCAAGCAGTTGATCTGGTCAGAGACTTGACAGCACTGTGTGAGAGTGGAGGATTTCATCTCACAAAATGGATGAGTAATAGCAGGACTGTTCTAGCCTCCATTCCTGAGTCAGAAAGAGCTAAGGAGGTTAAAGATTTGGACCTCAGTCATGATGCATTACCTGATGAAAGAGTCCTTGGAGTGAACTGGTGTACAGAGTCAGATGTATTCAAGGTCAGAATCAATGCAAAGAATACACCACAAACTAGACGTGGCATCCTGTCATTTGTAAGTGCTGTATATGACCCGTTAGGGTTTTTGTCACCTGTCATCCTTCCAGCTAAAATGATCTTGCAGGAGCTGTGTGGCAGGAAAGTCTCCTGGGATGAAGATATTCCTGCTGAATTGGCTAAAAAGTCACAAAAATGGATTTTGGATCTAGCAAAACTTCATGGTTTCACAGTGGACAGATGTTTAAAACCAGCTGGTTTTGGAAAGGTCACATCTGCACAATTGCACCACTTCGCTGACGCGAGTGAGAAAGGCTATGGAGTCGTCACCTACCTTCGCATAAAAAATGAAACAGGTTCAGTTCACTGTTCATTCATCATTGGAAAATCCAGAGTGTCTCCATTAAAACAAACAACGATTCCAAGACTGGAATTGACAGCTGCTGCTGTAGCTGTAAAAATGGACAGGCTCATGAAAAAAGAGCTGCAAATGCCACTGGAACAATCCATGTTTTGGTCTGACAGTACTACAGTGTTGAGATACATTGCTAGTGAGAATGTAAGATTTAAGACTTTTGTAGCTAACAGAGTGTCACTTATTAGAGACAACACTAAGCCAAGTCAGTGGATGTATGTGAACTCGGAGTTGAATTCAGCTGACCATGCATCCAGAGGTATGAACGCAGACACATTCAAAAAATGTCAGGATTGGATTGGTGGGCCAGATTTTTTGAAGAAAGATGAGAAACACTGGCCAGTTTCACCTGATATCAAAGAGATACAGAAAGATGATGTTGAAGTTAAAGCTGCTTTGAGTGTGAATGCTACAAACGCACATGAGAATATGCTTAACAAGCTCATTTGTCATTATTCAGAATGGCACAGATTGACAAGAGCAATTTCCTGGATGATGAAGTTGAAACAATTGCTCCACAAACTGAGCACACATCGCAAATTGCTCATATCACAAGCAAGTGAGAGACTGAGGCATGAGAAGAAAACTGAGATTGTTGCAAACCAGATGCAAAAGTTTAAAAGAACTATCAGTGGGTCTTTGCTCACTGCTGAAGACATTGCACAGGGAGAGATTGAAATTATCAGACTGTGTCAAATGCAAGGCTTCTGTGATGAACTAATGACTCTTCAGAAAGGTGACAAGTTGAAAAGAAGCAGTCATATCATCAAGCTTGATCCTGTTGTGCAGAATGGGATTTTAAGAGTAGGAGGAAGGCTGCATCAGTCTGCACTTCCAGCAGATGCTAAGCATCCTGTGATTCTTCCCAAGAACCATCATGTATCAACTTTGATCCTCAGACATGTTCATCAAGAAACAGGACATAGTGGGAGGAATTATACATTGTCCAAACTAAGAGAAAGATTCTGGATTCCTCAAGCAGACTCTGCTCTTAGAAAGATACTTTCAAAGTGTGTAACATGCAGAAAAATCTCAGCCAAACCTGGTGAACAGAGAATGGCAAATTTGCCACAAGATCGCCTGATACCAGACAACCCTCCATTCACTAGTGTAGGAATAGACTATTTTGGACCTTTTGAGGTCAAGTGTGGGCGAAGTATGGTTAAGAGGTATGGGGTCTTGTTTACGTGTCTCACAGTCAGAGCAATTCATATAGAAGTTGCTAATTCTCTTGAAACTGATTCCTGTATAAATGCCTTTAGACGATTTATAACCAGGAGAGGCCAGGTGTCTGTAATGAGGTCAGATAATGGCACAAATCTAGTGGGAGCAGAGAAAGAAATGCGTGAAGCAATCAAAAGCTGGAATCAGTCAAAGATCTCAAATATGCTCATGCAGAAAGGAATCACTTGGATATTCAACCCTCCAGCAGGTTCACATTTTGGAGGCATCTGGGAGAGGCAGATTCGTTCTGTGCGGAGAATTCTTAACCAGATAGTGAAACAGCAGCCTCTTGATGATGAACGTCTCCACACATTGTTATGTGAAGTCGAGGCTATTGTAAATGGCAGACCTATAACAAGAGTGTCAGATGATCCACATGACATTGAAGCTCTCACACCTAACCATTTACTTCTTTTGAAAAGACAACCAGTGCTGCCTCCTGGAGTGTTTCAGAAAGAGGACTTGTATGCCAGAAAACGGTGGAGACAGGTACAATACCTGTCTGACATCTTTTGGAAACGCTGGACCAGGGAGTACCTGCCGCTTCTGCAGGAGAGGCAGAAGTGGACTAAAATCAGGAGAAATCTAAAGGAAGGAGATGTTGTTCTCATAGTGGACGACAGTTCACCAAGAAGTTCATGGTTGATGGGAAAAGTTGAAAAGGCTGTTTTTGATGCAAAAGGTCTTGTTAGACGTGCTTTTGTAAAAACTAAAACTAGTGTTTTGGAAAGACCAGTAGATAAGTTGTGTTTATTGCTTGAGATGGAAGAATAAGTTCATATTCTATGTGTGATAAAGCTATGTTTAAAGCATGTGATTTATGCTTCACTAAACTTGAGTGATAATTGATGCTAGATAGATGTGTACTTGAAGTACTGTAAAGTAAACTGAAGTGTTTATGTAAAGAAATTTATATTGGTTCATGTAAACAAAGGGACCAAAAAAGAAGTTTATTATAGTCAGTGTTTCAGATTAAATGACGCTTTATTGTGTAGAAATGTAATTGTTATGCCTCAGCAGTAACAATTAGGGGCCGGAATGTAAGCGCCATTTATTATTGTTTTGTTATTTGCACTGATTTATAGTGATGTTTTGTTGAAGGAATAAGTTTAAGTATGTTTTTGAATTTTGAGCCACCTGTGTTACGGTTGATGTCATGTGACTTCCGTAGAGAAGGAGGAAGTAAAGTTTTGTTAATGAAAATGTGATGAATAAATGAGACAGCTGCGGAGCGACACAGTCGTTTTACCGTCTGCGTCGGCACCCAGCCAGCTCGACGAGTAAAACAGTCTCCAGTTGTTTCATCAAGAGTGGTTAAAAGAGTAAGAAATGAAAACTAAGATAAGAACTTAAGATAGCCACTACAACCGGCGATCTGTGAGATAGGAATAAAACCAGTTAAAAACAGTACCAGAGAGGCCCACCAGGTTTCTGAGTCTGTTTAATAAAATGTGGTGATCTACTGTATCAAAAGCAGCACTTAGATCCAGTAGCACCAGGACTGAAAGTTTCTGAGTCCATGTTACACCTGAGATCATTAACAATCTTCAGGAGGGCTGTCTCGGTACTGTGGTTCATCCTAAAACCAGATTGATATTGATCTAAAATATTATTTCTATTTAAAAAATCGTTTAATTGGATCAAAACCAGTTTTTCTAAAATTTTACTTAAAAAGGGTAAGTTGGATACAGGTCGGTAGTTATTAAGAATGTTAGGGTCCAAATTGCTCTTCTTCAGAAGGGGTTTCACCACTGCCGTTTTAAAGGCAGCGGGGAAGACACCTGTCTGGAGGGAGTAATTTACAATATTTAAAAGTTCAAACTCAAAGAATCAATAAAATGTCTTTAAAAGTGATGTGGGAATTGGATCTAAAAGGCAGGTTGTTGGGTTAACTCTGGAGAAAACTCGACCAAGCATCTCTGCATCAGCCAGGACAAAATGCTCCAGTGTTTCCTCCGGTAAAAGCAATGGTTCAGGACTATTAAAAACAACGCTGTTTTGTGATAAAAAAAAAAAAAAAAAAAAGTAGATCTAATGACATCAATCTTACTTCTGAAGTGGTCTGCAAAGTCCTCACATAGAGCATCTGTTGGTACCATGGAGGAATCAGTGAATCAGTTAAAATCAGTGTTTATTAAAAGATCAATTGTGGAGAAGAGGAATTTATGATTATTCTTTTTATCTGAGATGAGTTTTGAAAAGTGGGAAGTTCTTGCCTGTTTAACTGCGTTATTATAAATTTTGAGTTTTTCACGGAATATTTCACAGTGTACTGTCAGTTTGGTTTTCCTCCACTTCCTTTCTGCACTCCTGCAATTTCTTTTCAGACTCTTAATTTCAGAATTTCTCCAGGGGGATATAGATTTAGTTTTTATTGTTTTTGTTAAAAGTGGAGCCAGGGAGTTGAGGGATAACCTCAGTTTAGTGTTAAAATTATCGACAATAAAGTCACAGGGTGCAGGTAAAATTTCGGCGGGGGTATTATATAAAATCTCAATAAAATTTGCAGCCACTCCAGAAGTAAGATAGCGTTTCCTCACTGTTCTCACCGGGCCTCCTGTTGAATAAAACTGGCAACCTTAAAAAATACACAATAGTGATCTGACACAGCCAGGTCGACAACAGAGGACACACCAGTGGACAGGCCATAGGTTATGACCAAATCCAGGGTGTGTCCTCTGTTGTGAGTGGGCTGTGTGACATGTTGTGTAAATCCATACAATTTAATAGATTTAAAAATTCAATAGTAGTGGGATCTGAAATGTTATCTATGTGCAAGTTAAAATCACCAGTTATTATGACTCTGTTATATAAGGAGTTTATAACTGATAAAAGTTTGGAGATTTCACTGATAAAAGAGGAAGCATGTTGGGTGGTCTATAAATTGTCATACATAAAATAGGGGGACTGCTAAAAACAAATGCATGATACTCAAATGTGGTGTAACTTTTTTGTGGAATTTCCTTCGTTAAAATAAAGTTAGAGAAAATTGTTGCAGTCCCACCACCTCTTTTACCACTCCTGTTAGAAAATTTGGGGGGGTCTGCTGCTTTTGAGTCATCATACGAATGTGCTTTATTAATACCTGGCTATAAATTGAAAATAATCTGCCAGTGAATTACATATTATCTATTAGCAGCAGGTGCTATGTAAGACAGAGCTCTTACCTGTATTTCTGTGGCTAAGTTCTGAATATGAACACATGCAGTTTGTGTTGAGAAACTTCATGTCATTGCCGGGGTCTATTCCCTTGCTCTCAGGGGAAAGAGTGCTGGTGCATACAACTCACTGTGACGGCCCCTCCCTCTGTATTGGGGTATGGTGGTTGCTGGCTGGCTGTTGGTTGGTCTGCTCTGTCTTTCAGGGTTTCTTTCAGGCAGAGGTGGGACCGTAATTAGGTGATGCACTGCACCTGGGCCCGGTGAAGCGCACACTTATTGTCTCCGCTGGCAGTCACCCCGCTCTCTCTCACTCCATCCATGCCGTCTGAGGGGACGCCACGGCGCGGCTGCGCTCTCTGTTTTCTCTTTTGTTTTACACATTCATTCACACACATGCATCCATACACGCCTACATCACTGATTACTGACACTGATCTTTTGTCTTTACTTTTAAATGTAGTAATAAATATGTTTGTTCGTGCGAACCTCGTTTTCCCTCCCGTTCTTGGTTGCAGTCCCCGAGCCGGGCTGTAACAAGTGGGGGCTCGTCCGATTTTTGTCGACCCAGTGAGTGTCGGAGCTCAGGTGAGGCCTGTGGGCGGAGCTTCTTGGGTTTTTGTGAATGAAGTCTGTAGTGGTTGTATGTGGACGTCAGCACACAGCTGTGGTTGTTTACGGTATTTTGTGAATGAACGCTCAGCTGATTGCTCGGGAGTAGCGTTGACGAGGGTAGGTATTTCTGTCTATTGAAGCCACTGCTTGGTTAATTAATTTAATTGTGGGTATGTTGGTCGGTTTTTTCTCTGTGTAGCAGTGGGTCCGGCAGCCAGCCGCGGCCATCGTAAGTTGCCGTTGTGTCTGTCCCTGTTTAGGCTTAAGTACGGACTCCCTTTGGTGTTCGTAGTGGGGGGTTGTAGTGTGGCGTGAACGTGGCTGGAGCAGTTTGCTCGGGAGCACGGCCGAGGCTGCAGGCGGGGTCGCCAATTGCTGGTTGCTTCGCCGGGTCTGCGGTAAGTAGTGCATAAATACCCACCGCAACTAGCGCCTGAAGTCTAGGGGGGGAGTTTAGTAAGTTTGGTTAGGCAGTTAGGGGGACAGTGCTGCGGTGACGCTCCGGCTGTGTACGGGGGGCTGTGTGGGACTCAGCGTGCTGCATGTTGGTTGTTAGTGGCCGAATAGGTAGCGGACTGTGGAGGTGAGTGTTGGTGTGAGCAATGGCGGGTGTGGAAGAGTTTTTGGAAGCGCCGTCGGAGGAGCTGTTGGAGGGTTTCTCACGCGAACAGCTGATCCGTGTTGCGGAACATTTTGATTTGGATGTTGGTGATAAGAGGATGAAGGAAAACATGAAAAATATTATCAGAACTCGTCTGGCTGAGCGGGGTTGTTTTGAATCAAAAGCCCTGGCTGCTGCTGCTGGGGCGGACACTGTTGATGTGTCTGTGCAGGATGATGCGAACTTGACGTTTGAGCAGAGGAAGGAATTGTTGCGCCTGCAGACGGAAATGGAGAAGTTAGCGGTGGAGAAGCTGAGGAGAGAGACGGAGCTTAAAAGGCTGGAGCTCGAGGAACGGAGGTTGGACTTGCGTGCTGGAGGAGCTGCTCGTGACCTTGTGGATGGTTCCGGTTCTTCATTTGATGTTGGCAGTAATCTGCGGTTAGTTCCTCAGTTTAGTGAGCGAGACCCGGACACTTTTTTCTCTTTGTTCGAGCGTGTAGCTGAGAGCAGGGGTTGGACTGATTGTGAGCGTACTCTTCTGTTGCAATGTGTGTTAACAGGTAAGGCACAGGAGGCCTATTCGGCTCTGTCAGTGGCAGAAAGCAGGGTCTATTTAACTGTTAAAGCTGCAGTGTTAAAAATTTATGAATTGGTTCCTGAGGCCTATCGTCAGAAATTCAGATCCTGGGAGAAGTCTGGCAGGCAAAGCCATGTTGAGTTTGCCAGGGATCTGGTCACCTTTTTTGGTCGGTGGTGCACTGCTTCAGGAGTGGACACTTTTGATGCTTTATGTAATATGATCGTGTTGGAACAATTTAAAAATTCTATTCCCAGCTATGTTGCAATTTACATCAGTGAGCGCAAGGTGAAGACTGCTGCCGAGGCCGCTGCATTGGCTGATGAGTATGTGTTGACACGCCGCAGTGACTTCAGGGCTCCTGAGGGTGGTGGTATGTATCACGCCCCAGGCAAGTGGGAAGAGAAACGCCCTCCACGCCATGGTAAGTCTGAGCACACTGCACGGGGACACTTTCAGTCTGACTTTTCAAAAGTTTGTAACTTTTGTAAGGGAAGGGGGCATTGGAAAGCTGAATGCCCAAAAGCTAATGCTCGGCGGGGAAATAGTGGGGGCCAAGTGAATTCTGGTGTTTGTGCTGTGTCTGTGGCACCTGTCTCTGTTGTTTCTCCTCCTCAACAGCTCAAGTGTGGAAGGGAGCCCGACTTCTCAGCATTCGTGTCCGAAGGCCGTGTGTCACTGGTGGGAGGTGACAGTGTACCGGTAAAGATCTTGAGAGACACAGCTGCATATGACTCCTATATTTTGAGCTCTGTGTTGCCTTTTTCTGGAGATTCTGATACTTGATTCTGTTTTGATGCGGGGTATGGGTCTGAATGTTGAGCCTGTTCCACTGCATTCTCTTTGTATTGACTGTGGTTTGGTGCGGGGAGAGGTTGCCATGGGGGTCCGCCCTGAGCTGCCAATCAGAGGGGTGGATGTCATCCTGGGGAACGGCCTTGCTGGCAGCAGAGTGTGGGCTGATGGTCCACCACCCCCAATTGTGTCATCTTCACCTGTTGTAAGGGGTAACCTGGATGAGAATGTGCAGTGCTTCCCTGAAGTGTTTACAGCCTGTGCTGTGACAAGGGCTATGGGTCGTGCGCAGCAGAAGGAGCCCGAGCAAGGGGAAGAGGTGAATGAGATTGTTGTTAATGTCCCTGACTCATTGCTGTCCGTCTCTCGCAGTGTTCTAGGGGCGGAGCAGAAAGCTGATCCTTCCTTGAGCCAGCTGTTTGACGCTGTTCTCCCCAAGGAGGATGAGAGAAGCGCTGCTGGTGGCTACCTGCTGCAGGAGGGTCTTCTGGTGAGGAAGTGGTCACCACATGGTGTAGGCTTTGTGGGGAAGCCAGTTTTTCAGGTTGTGGTTCCTGAGAAATTCCGCATTGAGGTCCTTAAGGCATCACATGACCAGTTTGGACATTTTGGAGTTCGTAAAACGTACAACTACATTTTACGATATTTCTTTTGGCCTCGGTTGAAAAAGGATGTGTCACACTTTGTTAAATCTTGTCCTACCTGTCAGATAACAGGGAAACCCAATCAGGGAATAAATCCTGCTCCACTTCATCCCATTCCGGCGATTGCGCAGCCATTTGAGTATCTACTGATTGATTGTGTCGGTCCTTTGCCTCGCTCCAAATCTGGTAGCAACTACTTGTTTACAGTGATGTGTCAGAGCACGCGTTATCCAGCTGCATATCCACTGCGATCCATCACGGCCAAGTCAGTTGTAAGAGCACTGTCACAATTTATTTCTATCTTTGGGATACCAAAAGTTATTCAGAGCGACCAGGGCTCGAATTTTTTATCACGCCTCTTTGCACAGGTACTGAAACAGTTAAAGGTCCAGCATAACATGTCTTCTGCCTACCATGCACAGAGCCAGGGTGCTCTTGAGAGGTTCCACCAAACCCTTAAATCATTGTTGCGTGGTTATTGTGTTGAGTTAAATCAGGACTGGGAGGAAGGGCTGCCGTGGCTCCTGCTAGCTGCCAGGGAAGTGGTGCAGGATAGCACTGGCTTTAGCCCGAATGAGCTGGTTTTTGGCCATTCAGTGCGTGGACCACTTGCAGTGTTGCGTGATGTTATTGCACCATCATCAGAGCCTCCATCAAACCTGATTGATTATATAAATGGTTTCAGGCACCGTTTGTATTCAGCGGGGGAGATGGCCAAGGAAAAGTTGTCATTGTCCCAGGGGAATATGAAACAGTTGTATGACCGGAGAGCAGAGCAACGTGTGTTCAGTCCTGGTGACCAGGTTCTTGCTTTGCTGCCGTTGTTTCATTCACCTTTTCAGGCTAAGTTTTGTGGCCCTTATACTGTGTTGCGTCAGGTGACGGATCAAAATTATATTCTGTCAACGCCGAACCGCCGGAAAGCGACGCAACTTTGCCATGTCAACTTGCTAAAACCCTATTACTGTCGTGAGTCCAAGCCTGTGTCAGCCGTAGCAGCAGTGGGGAGTCTGTTCTCTGTGGGGGAGGACGATGGGGTCACCGCACCCGATGACGGGTTGCTGCGTGGCAGGTTATCAAACAGTGAGACTTTAAAAAATCTGTCATTGTTG
This sequence comes from Myripristis murdjan, assembly GCF_902150065.1. Lineage (NCBI taxonomy): Eukaryota > Metazoa > Chordata > Actinopteri > Holocentriformes > Holocentridae > Myripristis > Myripristis murdjan. The sequence goes on from NC_043994.1 coordinate 7,953,324, forward strand.
TTGTCTCATTTGACTGAGGAGCAGAGTGTCCAGTTGTTTGTTTTGATTAAAAGGTTTCTGGATCTGTTTGGTGATACACCGAGCCGAACTCATTTGGTCAAGCATGATGTAGATGTGGGTGACGCACAGGCCATTCGCCAGCGTTTTTATAGAGTGTCGGAGGAAAAGCGCAGGGTGATGGATGCCGAGATAAAATACATGCTCGAGAATGGGATCGCCGAGCCGTCATTCTCCAGTTGGGCATCGCCATGCTTGCTTGTTGAGAAAGCTGATAAAAGCCCCAGATTCTGCACAGATTACCGCAAGGTGAACGCAGTTTCAAAACCTGATGCGTACCCGTTACCAAGGATTGAGGATTGCATTGACCAGGTTGGTGCGGCGCGTTTTGTCAGTAAGTTCGATCTTTTGAAGGGATACTGGCAGATCCCGCTGACTGACAGGGCGAAGGAGATCTCTGCATTTATTACACCTTCTGGTTTATTTGCTTATACTGTGATGAGTTTTGGACTGAGGAATGCGCCGGCGACGTTCCAGCGGTTAATAAACATGGTGGTGTCCGGGTTGGAGGGCTGTGCGGTATACTTGGATGATGTGGTCATTTACAGTGAAACGTGGGAGGAACATCTAGCCCGTATTAACAGCTTGTTTGTTCGCTTGCGTGATGCCCGTTTGACAGTGAACCTAGCGAAGTGTGAGTTCGCTAAGGCTACTGTGGTTTATCTGGGTAAAGTTGTGGGGCAGGGGAAAGTTTGCGCTGTGCAGGCCAAGGTGAGTGCTGTGGAGAAATATCCAGCCCCCACCACGAAAAAAGAGCTGCAGCGTTTCCTCGGTCTGGTAGGGTACTACCGCAGCTTCTGTAAAAACTTTTCCAGTGTGGTGGCACCCCTGACTGACCTGTTAAAGGGGAACACTCGTTTTGTTTGGTCATTCTCATGTCAGAGGGCTTTTGAAAATGTAAAATCTGTGCTGTGTTCATCTCCTGTCCTTGCAGCTCCTCAGATGGATCGTCCATTTGAGTTACAGGTGGACGCGAGTGACGTGGGGGCAGGAGCAGTGCTGTGTCAGAAAGACACCAACGGTGTAGATCGGCCCGTGAGTTTTTACTCAAAGAAGTTCAATGCTTTCCAGTTGAACTACTCTGTGATAGAGAAGGAGACCCTTGCACTTATTTGGGCATTGCAGCATTTTGATGTTTATGTCAGCTCAAGTGTTCCTCTTGTTGTTTACACTGATCATAACCCATTGACTTTTCTGCATTCTGTCCATTGCCCTAATCGCAGACTGATGCGATGGATGTTGTATTTACAATCCTATTGTTTGGACATCCGCCACATCAAAGGCTCGGATAATGTTGTGGCCGATGCCCTGTCAAGAGCTCATGGCTCCTGATTGTCCTGCTTGACTTGTATGTAACCCTCTGGTCTTCTTCTGTCACTCTTAAATGCTTCTTCAGGCGCCGGAGTTGCTGGGGGACGGGATTGGGCTGGTTGGCCTGCAAGGGATTAGCTGTAGGACGGTCAGTGAGTAATTGTAGTTCTCATGTACTTGTAATTGCATGTAAGTAATGTGTAATATGTAGTTAATATTTAGGTAATAAATGTATGTAATTAATATGTAGGTAATGTGTAAGTGTTATAGTGTTTTTACATGTAGTGTTTTGGGTAGCAGTTGCGGTGTTCCTACTGGAACCCCTTTCTTATGGGGGGGGGTGTGACGGCCCCTCCCTCTGTATTGGGGTATGGTGGTTGCTGGCTGGCTGTTGGTTGGTCTGCTCTGTCTTTCAGGGTTTCTTTCAGGCAGAGGTGGGACCGTAATTAGGTGATGCACTGCACCTGGGCCCGGTGAAGCGCACACTTATTGTCTCCGCTGGCAGTCACCCCGCTCTCTCTCACTCCATCCACGCCGTCTGAGGGGACGCCACGGCGCGGCTGCGCTCTCTGTTTTCTCTTTTGTTTTACACATTCATTCACACACATGCATCCATACACGCCTACATCACTGATTACTGACACTGATCTTTTGTCTTTACTTTTAAATGTAGTAATAAATATGTTTGTTCGTGCGAACCTCGTTTTCCCTCCCGTTCTTGGTTGCAGTCCCCGAGCCGGGCTGTAACATCACCAAACCAAAGAGGGCAAACTGTCAATGCACTGGGAGGAGCAAATCCAAATTGTCATGGGCCAACCACACCCTGAGAATCCAACTCCAATACAAGCTATGGCTAGAAGGTAAGGATAGCCATAGTTCCAATAAGTTACAACAGTCCATTGAAGCTGGTTAAAATTTTGTCGCTGATGACAGCCGCTCAAAAAGAACAGCTGGCCTGATGCATGCATTGTTTTTGTGAAATAGGTATCTGGTGTTATGTTTGCTCTGTTTCTGTATTTCTTGTGTGGGTGCAGTGGTATGGTTTCTCTAAAAAGAGCAGTTTCTGCCTCTCTTGTCACAAACTGGCACTGTTTGTGACAAGAATGGCAGAAACTGGCCCATACAGGGATGCTGAACGCCCCCCGTGCAAAAATGCAAGTAACTCAATTGAACCTATTTGGCAAAACTGTCCCTATTTAAGGAGAGTTGAAGATGAAGAGGAAGGAACGCTAGACGGTGGATGGTGGTGACTCCCGAGAGGGAGATTCATGCAATTGGGATGCATGGCTTGGATTAACCAGCTCAGATGATGTCTGAAACTTAAGTGAATTAGGAATCAGGCGTAGATCTGCCTGTGAATGTGAATTTTTTGAAGAGACAGAATTGTTTTCTTGTCTGTTTTAAGGATTATGACCATGAGCTGGCCTCTGTCTGTTTCATTCCTTGCAGGGGATGAGAATGCTGTGACTGCTGCGACTATGAGGACTTGTTAAAGGCTCAACTGATGAGAAGGATCGAAGCTGGAGAGTAAGAATGGAGTGGTGCCTCCTCCAGGACTCCCAGCTTGCCTCCGTTCAATCCTGCATTTGGTGCTGCCTATAGGTCTTTTGGGGCTTTTCCCTCTTTAGGTTCAACAGATTTTGTTTTGTTGGTCATAACTAATTGTACTTTCCATCTGTCATAGAGGCCATTTTGGGGCACAGAAATATAGAGCTGGTTGACTGTTCTGCATCCCTTTGACCGGTGGCTACAATCCCCCCATGCTTCTTGCCTCTGGAGACCAGTTCAACTCTTTACCTATTTTTTGTTATCCATAAATAAACCTGTAGTCTGATCCTTCTGTGTCTGTGTGGTTGACTTAAGCCTGGGGCTCTGGTTACCTACATAATTATAGTATAACATACATACCATTCAACACATTTTTTGTTACCATGTTGAAAGCATTCCTGTGACAATTCATGTGGATTTTAATTTAATGTTTTTTTTTTTTTTATTTGAATTCATTTTCAAAAGAAAAAGAATAATGGTAATAAGAACAATTAGCTGTATCCATAGAAACAGAATTACAAATGGAATTAGACATATTTACAAGATTAAATAAACATGTTGGAAGTAAATACAATAAGAAATAGTGAATGCTCAAGAAAAGAAAAAAAAAAAAAAACATTCAAACCACCTCAACAAAAAATGTTCATCTTAGCTTTCAGATATAACACTGTCATTTGTCAATAATGAAGGAGGTTGTCACTCCATCCATTTGCTTCTTTTCTCTTCACTCCATCTTTCTTCTCCCTCTCCATGTCCTCCTCTGCCTACATGGAGCTGACCATTTGTGGAGTGTTGCTGTTCAGAGTGGTGATCTACCCCTGCTCTTGCTCTGTGGTCATCCTGCATCGACACAGGCAGGCCAACAGCTTGTCTACAGCCCCTTTCTTCATGAAAATATACAGAACCAAGTCCATAAGGGGACTCAACTGAAGGAGGGTTTATTGCACAGGATTATAAGTATCAGTACGTGTGTCTGCAGATATGTGCGAAATGATTGTGGGCAGGAACAGGAGTGTGTAGTTAAGAAGCACCAGAAGCAAGGTTCCCACAATTCGCCGTTTTTCCTCAAGGGGGACAGAGATGGGGGAAGACAGGGCTTTGACAGTCCCAGCCAGGAAGAAGATGAGCGGGGAAAAGGGCACAAGGAGGTAGATGGACAGGAGGACATGTGGGCGCAACGAATATAAAATAAATATAAAGTAACTGAGAAACCCCAGGAGCAAGGGCAAAACCCAAACCGTGCAACAGACCACTAGTATGAACTTCATGTTTCGTCTGAAGCGGTACTACAGTGGGCAGGCGATGACCAAATACCTATAATAGATAGATAAATAGTCAGATAGCATGAGGATCCATCACATATATTCTTTAAAAAATACATAAAATAAATAAATAAATAAATAGGTACACACACTGGCTTTCTTGCACTCAGAGACAGATATCTACCTTTCCATGGCTACACACACCATGAAGCCAACACTGGCCATTAAACCAATGCTGTAGATAATTCCAGAGACAACAAACATGGTGAAATTCTTGGGTTCTGCCACCCAGATGACAAAGCAGCACATCTGGATAAGGTCAGAGATGAGGAGGTTGATGACGTAGACAGGAGCAACATTGTTCTCTTGCACCTGCAGGAAATCAAGATGTAAAAAGGTAGTTCTGTTAACTTTGGGAGACAACTGAGGTGGAACTAAAGGCATTCATTTGCTGTGTTTGCTGATCCTACAAACATCAGATATCATAGATAGGCACACACATAAAACCATAGACCTCAATCTTAATTCACACACCAGGGAATACAGAGCGTAGATGGCGAGTAAGGTCAAAGGAAGGCCGATGGAGCTGACAATACATGATGTCACAAAAAACGTGGTTGGCAAGTAAGGTTCCAGTCCATCAGTGTCGTTCTCAATGGAGATGTACAAATCCATTGTTCAGAGTGAGACCTGTTAGGATAGCATGTCACAGAAAGGAGAAGCATTTCTTAGTCTCTACTCTAAACCTTTCTTACTACCGCCAGCACTGCTATTGCTGCCAGAGGCATATGGCTCTTTTCCACTAGCACCTACTCGGCTCGACTCTACTCGGCTTGACTCAGTTTCTGACATTTTCCATTACAATTGAGTACCACCTCACCGTGAGTGGAGTCGTGGCGCACAGTCCAGCTCCCTCTGGATTCTTTGGTCCACCACCAAGCACAGAAAAGTCTCCACCTCTTCATTTGACCACGGTACCGGTTGGCTTGCCATTTTCCAACTTTGCCAACTTCAGCGACGATCAATGCGCACGGTCGCTGTTGCTTTTTTTTTTTTTTTTTTTACATTTTTTTTTTAAATGCCGGGTTTGGTTTTCATGAAGGAATCACTCTCATGTGTCATCACTCCCTGTCCAATCAGTGGCCTGCACTCTGTTTACGTCACATTTTTAGCTCGACTCAGCTTGCTTGGAACCCTGGCCGAGTAGGTACTAAAATAGTACCTGGTACCAGGTGCTACCACCTAATGGAAAACCTTACAAACCAAGTACAGTTGAGCCGAGTCGAGCCGAGTAGGTGCTACTGGAAAAGCGCCAACAGTGTGCTCCAGATGTTGCAAACATTATCTACTGCCCATCATTAGATAATGTAGTTTTTAAAAAAGCTGCAGAAGAGAGGGACTTGGAAGCTAGGTGTTATCTGCATTTTCAAATAAAGTTTTTTTGTGGAAGGAACTTGAGACACGAGGAAGGGAAAATACTCCAACCTATTATGATTTAACATTTTAGAAAGTTGCTTAAATTGGATTGAGCCCTATCTAAGAGAGAGCAATGTATCAGAATTGGATCAAATTTCTCATTAACTGATTGCTCTACTGGAGTACCCCAGGGATCTGTTCTGGGAACCCTATCCTTTCTCTAAATATTTAAGTAGTGTATATTTCTGTATCATTGTTGTAGTTGTTGTTGTTGTTGTTGTCACTCTTTTTAAATTTACTCTTTTTAAAATGATAATGATAATGTTCTGATGTAGTTTATTGTACTGACTTGTATTCTGCACATAGCTATTAAAGAAGGTGTTGCTGGAGAACATAAAGGTTTAATTTGCTCATAATATAGGTGCCCAAAACAAAATGAATTACCTAACTGATGATAATTTATACTGAGTATATTGTTCAGTATTTTTGTAACCTCAGTGTTGGCATCCCTCTATTATTTAATTTGTCCTTGGAGCTCTCTTTTTGTGACAACACAAAATGTTCCTGTCATATGATTTGTCTTTCATATGTCTTTTCTCTATTTCTAGTGACACATCAGCAACACACTCTTGATACTACCAGAGGAACCCAAGCATGAAGTGCATTGCTTATTACTATAGTTTCATCACCAAGCCAGTTATTGTATCATTTTGATGCTGATTTCAGTTTTTAACACTGATTGATGAATGAAACTTCTTTGATCTCCGGCATCACATGGTTTCCACCTTCTTTATTTCATGTATACTCTCACCTATTGTAAACCATGTTTTTTTAACCACTATTTTTCTTAAAAAATATACAAGTAAATATAAAATGAAACAGAATAAATATTTAAAAATGCAGAAAGGTAAGGGAACAAAGACAAGATTATATCTGAGAGATGTTGGATATCAAGTCTCTAAGGAGCATGTGGCCTCCTACGTTAAATGGACTGCATTTCTATAGCACTTTTCTGGTCTACCAAGCACTTAAAACGCTTTACAATGTTTGCCTCACATTCACGCACACATTTGCACACTGATGGCCAAAGCTGCCATACAAGCTGCCCATCAGGAGCAGTCGAGGGTTCAGTGTCTGGCTCAGGGACACTTTGACAGACTGGTTACTACTGTTACTGTTAAAACTACAAACAGGTGCAACAACAACAACAACAACAACAACAATAATAATAATAATAACGACAATAAAGACAATGTTGACAACAACAAGAGTTAAAGAAGGAAGAGGGCAAATACAGAAAGAATAAATAGCTTAAAAGATCTTTTGCCAGCAGTCCCTGCTTAAGCTTTTCTGGTCTACCAACCACTCAAAGCACTTGATATATGCTAAATAATGAAATACATATTTACAGTATGAAATCTCCTGACCGACGGCCTGAATGTGTTGCATCCACCAAAGTCCACTGTTTCTGCATTTGCAGTGAATCAGTCCTCAGCAGTTATTGTGAAAACTCCACCACAACAGCTTCCATTTATTTGCATACATCAGCTTCTTATCAGCACATCTTATCAGTCAGGTTTCTGACTGCTGAGGTCTGGGCCCGGGGCCACAGCAGGCTTCAAGAAGATACAGAGTATTTGAAAATCACTGAATTTAAAACAAACAGATAAACACATTTTCAGATAGTGAAATGGGCAAGACTTTTACTGTCTGCTCCTTCAGTCAAAGTTTTATGCTCCTTATGCAAAAAATGGCAGAAACAACAAAATGTTGACTGAGATGCAAGTGTACACTGCACTGTTGTTTCAGCACCATTTGCAGCAGTTGTTAATGTTGCGTTGAAGTCTGCATATGTGGCATACATAAGGTATATCACAGAACCAGTCTTCAAATGTTCTTTATAGTCCTCTGAGCCCCACTGACCCACAAAGATGTACAGAAAGCTACACAAGGACATCACCAAGTTAGTACACACTCTTCCTTCTTCTAAAGCAGGGCATCTTGCGTAATGAGACAGCAGCACTAAAGCTTCCTGCACATGACGAGCAGAAAAACTGCTGTGCGCCCAAGTGATGCTGCTAGGTTGAATATTGCACTGGGTATTTGCTGTTGGCCTTCTGAGGTGCATCCAGTCAGACACAAGGTGCCAGCTAAACCTGTCCAAAGCAGCTGTGGTTTCTGAATAATATAACATTAACTTAAAAGTGTATCATGCAAAGTAAAAAAAAAAAAAAAAAAAAATCATTGCATCTTCAAAATACATTAGAAATCACCTCAGCAAATAAGAAAAAATGTGTAATAAAGGGGCGGGGGGGGGGGGGGGGGGGGGGGGGGGGTGGTAGCTTTGTGTCAACTTCATACAAACATGCTATGATTATTTCAGCAACTATGGTGCAGTGTTCATGGCATCCTGACTACAGTAACGATCACTGAAGCTCATTGGCAATATAGTACGGACTACCTTTGGAAAAACTGAAATGACAGACATAAATGATTTCTCAGAGACAAAGAAAAATATCTAGGAAGGTGATGGCCATATCACAACCCAGTATTGTTCATTTGACCAAAAGCCCATGATTCTTTGGGGAGTAATATTGCTTCAAGAAGTGACTGCTTACAGTTGAATGTATTGTAGACCTATGGTAATTAATAAAATATAAAATTTACAGTTGAAAGCTGCTGGATCACAGCCTGAATGTTTCATATGCTGAGGGTCTCTGTCTTTCAGCAGTTCCTGTGATAAATCTCCTACAGCAGCTTCCGCTTTCTCTAGAAACATCTGCTTTCTATGAGCAGCTGACACGGTCTTTGTCAGTTTGTAAAATCTGACATGCATTTCCTGCAGTAAAACAAGTAAGGTTTTATTTCATCCAACCCATTTTTTTCTGTTAGTTTCTGTTAGCTTTTCTCAGTGGCATACTTAACTAAACTAAAAACCAAACTAAGCCAAACTTAAACTCAAGTCAACTCAACCTGTCTAAACCTGAATTAGATTTTAGAAACAGGTGTTGTGCAAGGCTGAGCTCTGATGGCATTACTGTGGCTAAACTCTGGCTGTGAACTGATATGCATTTTGTACAAATGTAGTTTTTTTTTTTGTGCTGAGAGGCTAATTATAATGCTAAGAGAATTCAACATACATTCAACATATTGCTTAAGAAATGCACTCATTATCATGCTAAAACCATTCCAAGAGCAAGTTCTTAGTTTCTTTGTTATTTTCAAAATATGAGCCTTGAAAACAAAAATTAGTTTTATTTGCAGATGAATTATTACAAATGGAATTAAATGTGCTTTACAAGATAACATAAACAATGTGAGTAAATAGAAATAGTAAACACTCAACAAATAAACAAACAAAAAGAAAAAAAAAAAAAAAAACATTTATACACAAAAGGGCCTCACCTGATTTCATGAGCTGACTTCAAGCTAGAATTGAGGGTCATTCTATCCAGTTGCTTCTTTTCTCTTCCCCTACCTTTCCATGGCTACACACACCATGAAGCCAACACTGGCCATTAAACCAATGATGTGGATAATTCCAGAGACAACAAACATGATACGAGGAAGGCCGATGGAGCTAACAATACATGACGTCACAAAAAAGGTGGCTGGCAAGTAAGGTTCCAGTCCATCAGTGTCGTTCTCCATGGAGATGTCGTGGAAATCTTCCATGTCAAAGGAGACTTTATACAAATCCATTGTTCAGAGTGAGACTTGTTGGGATAGCATGTCACAGAAAGGAGAAGCATTTCTTAGCCTCTACTCTAAACTTTTCTTACTACCACCAACACTGCTACTGCTGCCAGAGACATAGTGTAGGGAAAAGAAGAAGGGTCTCTTTGCCTCTAGTCAACACCTGCCAGCACAAGCTCATACAAACATGCCCATAATGCTTAGCAATAATGGAATTAATAAAGCTGCAGGAGAAAGGGATTTGGCAGCTAAGGAGTATCTGCATTTTCTAGGACAGCAATTTTGTGGAAGACTTTTATGAAACGAGGGGGGAGAAACAATTACAATCACCATCAATGAATTATAAATAGTAACAATGTAGAAATGTAAGGAACTTACATTTCTACATTGTTACATACCCCTACATTGTTACATAGCCCACTGTTAGTGTCAGGCTCAAACTATGGGCACTGCTGGAACTTCCAGTGCAGTAATAAGTTAGTCCCAGTAATCTGAAACATTAATCCAACAATAATAATGGTGAACCCTAAATTGATGCACTTTGTGGGGAGATGGCCCAAAACAAAAAGACGTTTGTGCCACGACTGATGAACAGATTGAGTTTGTTATGTCTGACCTCCACAAACACACCTGCTCCTGCTTGCCATCAGCGCACTGGCTCCCACTCCCAGATTTTGCCAGACTGTTGCCTCAGCTACAGTGGTAGAGATGCATCTTGCTGACAGTATTCCCATACTGTTTGTGTTGCTGCTGATTCCTGCAGCCTTCACTTTCCACTAACCAACAATAAACTGCTTAAACTGAGCCATTGTCTCTGCATTTATGTCCCCTTCCTAACTAAACCTGACAGCGAGCTAACAGTCATCAAGCCACTAGCCATTAGCCACTAAAAATACTTGTTATTTTTAAGGCTAGGGAAAGGTTTGTTGTCATGGTTAAGGTAAGGAAAAGGTAAAGGTGAAAGTCCTGAAATATTAACTAACATTAAGCTACTTAGAAACAAACACTGCTCCAGTTTGGATTTGAACTCAGCTATGTGTAAGGTGTGTTGACTGACCCATCCACCACCACACCAGCCTCCTTGTGCAGACTTTGTTGCTCCCTTAATATTACACCACAGTGTTACTTTACAGGACCGCTAGGTCACTTAACTTTAAAATGTAGCTATAGGTCATAATAAGCTGCTGTACAAATGTCTTATGGGGTCATTTTTTGCCAAAGGACAATCTCCTATTACTACTACAGTTTAAAGTTAATTTGTTAACTTTAAACAATTTTTTACTTTTAAATTTTAAACTTTTTTCTACTTATTAACTTTTAACAATTTGTTGCTGCTGGGCCTGACAACATCCCTGGCCGTGTACTAAAAACATGTGCCAACCAGCTAGTAGATGTCATTACCGACATTTTCAACATATCACTGAGTACGTTTACATGCACACCATATTCCGGTTCGGCTCAATATTCCGGCTAAGGTAACTGCGCCGTGGCAACTGGAATATTCCGTTTACATGTTACATGTTTCGGCGTATTCCACTCTCTGACGTAATGCGACACTCGCGGGGGGCAGCAGCACGCGTATAGGCGTCTGGTCTGCCGGAAAAACAGACGAAGAAGTCGTCTTCCTCGTCTTCTTCTTCTTTTTCTTCTTCTTCTGTCGCTATTTCTATGTTTTCTCCCATCGATATACTCGGTGATATTTAAGTCTTTCATTAGCTGAAGGCGGACTGCAGTCTCCTGGCTCTTGCTGCTGTTCGCCCTGCCATTTTCCCCGCTTGCAGGTAACCATAGCAACGAAGACGCCACAGAAGTCATTGTGAGTCGAGCATGCGCAGTCGTGACTGAATATTCCGGTTCGGGGAGTTTTCCGACTAAGGTGTTTACATGCCCCAATATTCCGGTTGGAACAGGAATATTCCAGGGGGCTTATTCGGAATTCTCTCCAACCGGAATATTACCTTAATCGGGTTCGGTGCGTGTTTACATGACGTGTGCAACCGGAATATTGCGAATATTCCGGTTAATACAGGAATAAGGTGTGCATGTAAACGTGCTCACTGTCACAGGAGAGTGTTCCCACCTGCTTCAAGACAGCCACCATCATCCCTGTGCCTAAAAAGTCTGCAGTGTCTAATCTAAATGACTACCGCCCTGTGGCACTCACCCCCATCCTGATGAAGTGCTTTGAGAAACTGGTTCTCCAGCACATAAAGAACAACATCCCTGCCAGTCTGGACCATCAGCAGTTTGCATTCAGAACCAACAGATCCACAGAGGATGCCATATCCACTGCTCTCCATTCAGTCTTCACTCACCTGGAGAAAAGCAGCACCTACATCAGAATGCTGTTTGTTGACTTCAGCTCAGCTTTCAACACAATCTCCCCCATGAAGCTGATTGGAAAACTGAACACTCTGGGCATCAGTACCACTCTCTGCAACTGGATACTGGACTTCCTCACAAACAGACCCCAGTCAGTTCGGATTGGCAGTCTCTCCTCCTCCACTCTAGTGCTCAACACCGGAGCGCCCCAGGGCTGTGTGCTCAGCCCCCTCCTGTTCACGCTGTACACCCACGACTGCAACCCCCGACATGGAGAGAACTCTATTGTGAAGTTCGCGGATGACACCACCATCATCGGCCGGATTTCCAACAATGATGAGTTTTCATATCGGGAGGAAATCAACCATCTTGCAGAATGGTGCACAGACAACAACCTTCTGCTCAACGTCAGCAAAACCAAAGAGCTGATAGTTGATTTTCGAAAAAAAGAGGCAAAGACACACAACCCTGTCTACATCAATGGAGCTGAGGTGGAGCAAGTGAGCAGTTTTAAGTTCCTGGGAATCAACATAACAGAGAACCTAACATGGACTTCACATATCTCTGCCCTGGTTAAAAAAGCCCAGAAACGGCTGTATTTCTTAAGGAAACTTAAGAAAGCAAAATTCCCACGCCAAGTTCTTGTCAGCTTCTACAAAGGAGCGAATGAAAGCATCCTGACTGGAAACATCACAAACTGGCATGGGATGTGCACGGCCCAGGACAGGAAGACTCTGCAACGAGTGATTAAAACTGCCCAAAACATCATTGGCACCCATCTACCAAGCATCAGTGATATCGGGGAGGTGAGGTGCCTGCGCAGAGCCAAAAGGATCCTAAAAGACAACAGCCACCCCAGCCACAGCCTGTTCACCCTGCTGCCGTCAGGCAAAAGATACAGAAGTATTCGCTGCCGTACCACCAGACTACAGAGCAGCTTCTTCCCTCAGGCTGTGAGACTACTAAATGCACCATCTGAACTCCTCCATGTTTAATAATTTTATTTTCTATACAATCAATTAATCAATCAAGAGGGAACCACACTTTAATTTCATTATTCAACCTGTTGTATAATGACAAATAAACTTCCTTGTATCCTTGTATCCTTGTTATTTTTTGATAATGTTAGTTGGCTACTATGTGGAAATGTATTTTAGCCTTCTATTACACTTCAACATTAAATTAGTATAACAATAAATGTCAGTAAGTTAATGACACTGTCGTGATCAGCTTGTAAGATGGAGCATGATTTTCCTTCATCATGTCCGTTTTCCTAATACTTGATCTAAAACGATTTTGAAAAGAAGCACAAAGTTTGCAGCTTTTTTCAGTGGCTCTTCATTCTTTACCAAGCACCTCTCTGTCAATGAAGATTCACCAATAAACTGAATCAGCTGAACATTTGGGGGGTCTGCTGCTTTTGAGTCATCATACGAATGTGCTTTATTAATACCTGGCTATAAATTGAAAATAATCTGCCAGTGAATTACATATTATCTATTAGCAGCAGGTGCTATGTAAGACAACGCTCTTACCTGTATTTCTGTGGCTAAGTTCTGACTATGAACACATGCAGTTTGTGTTGAGAAACTTCATGTCATATGCCCTTGGTCCCAGGGGAAAGAGTGCTGGTGCATACAACTCACCAAACCAAAGAGGGCAAATTGTCAATGCACTGGGAGGAGCAAATCCAAATTGTCATGGGCCAACCACACCCTGAGAATCCAACTCCAATACAAGATATGGCCAGAAGGTAAGGATAGCCATAGTTCCAATAAGTTACAATAGTCCATTGAAGCTGGTTAAAATTTTGCTGTTGATGACAGCGCTCAAAAGGAACAACTGGCCTAATGCATGCATTGTTTTTGTGAAACAGGTATGTGGTGTTATGTATGCTCTGTTTTTTTTGTGTGTGTGTGTGTGTGTGTGTGTGTTTCTTGTGTGGGTGCAGCGGTATGGTTTCTCTAAAAAGAGCCAGTGCCAGTTTGTGACAAGAGTGGCAGAAACTGGACTGGCCCATACAGGGATGCTGAACGTGCAAAAATGCAGGTAACTCAATTGAGCCTATCTGGCAATTGTGCTCTCCCTATTTAAGGAGAGCTGAAGAGGAAGAGGAAGGAACACTAGACGGAGGATGGTGGTGACTCCCGATTGATGCTGGAGGTAGAGAGAGGGAGAGATAGGGAGAGAGAGAGGTAGAGAGAGAGAGGGGGAGAGAAAGAGAGAGAGAGAGAGAGTGTGAGAGAGAGAGAGAGAGAGAGAGAGAGAGACAGAGAGAGAGAAAGAGAGAGAGAGAGAGAGCTTGGATTAACCAGCCCAGATGTTGTCTGAAACTTAAGTGAATTAGGAATCATGGGTAGAACTGCCTGTGAATGTGAATTTTTTATGAGACAGAATTGTTTTCTTGTCTGTTTTAAGGATTATGACCATGAGGTGGCCTCTGTCTCTGTCTGCAGGGGTGTCAAATTGGTGCCATGGAGGGCCGAGAAGCTGCAGGTTTTCATTCCAACCGAAAACTCCACCAGGTGATTTCACTGATTAGTTCCTCCTCTCTGCTTGGAGGTGGGGTGATCCGCTATTGGAGTTTTTGGTTGGAATGAAAACCTGCAGCCTCTCCATGGCACCAGTTTGACACCCCTGCTTTAAAGGATCAAACTGATGAGAAGGATCTATGCTGGAGAGTAAGAATGGAGTGGTGCCCCCTCCAGGACTCCCAGCCTGCCTCTGTTCAATCCTGCATTTGGTGCTGCCTATAGGTCTGTTGGGGCTTTTCCCTCTTTAGGTTCAACAGACTTTGTTTTGTTTGTCATAACTAATTGTACTTTCCTTGTGTTATAGAAGCCATTTTGGGGCACAGAAATATAGAGCTGGTTGACTATTCTACATCCCTTTGACTGGTGGCTACAATCCCCCCACGCCCCTTGCCTCTGGAGACCAGCTCAACTCTTTACCTATTTTTTTTGTTATCCATAAATAAACTTGTAGTCTGATCCTTCTGTGTGTGTGGTTGACTTAAGCCTTGGGCTCTGGTTACCTACATACCGTATTTCCCCAATTAATCGCCCGGGTGTTTAATACGCAAAATCAACTTGGACCCCAGGCGTTTAAAAGAACCAGGTGGCTATTTGCGGCCAGGCGATTAATTGGTGAAATACGGTACTTAAAGTATAACATACATACCATTCAACACATTTTTTGTTACCATGTTGAAAGTATTCCTGTGACAAAGAGCAAATTCATGTGGATTTTTATTTTTTATTATTTGATTTCATTTTCAAAAAAAGAATAATGGTAATAAGAACAATTAGCTGTATCTATAGAAACAGAAGTACAAATGGAATTATAAATCATTTCAAGATTAAATAAAAATGTTGGGAGTAAATAGAATAAGAAATAGTAAATGCTCAAGAAAAAAAAAAAACATTCAAACTTCACACCACCTCAACAAAAAATGTTCATCTCAGTTTTCAGATGTAACACTGTCATTTGTCAATAATGAAGGAGGTTGTCACTCCATCCATTTGCTTCTTTTCTCTTCACTCCATCTTTCTCCTCCCTCTCCCTGTCCTCCTCTGCCTACATGGAGCTGACCATTTGTGGAGTGTTGCTGTCTGCAGTGAACATCTGCCCCTGCTCTTGCTCTGTGGTCATCCTGCATAGGCACAGGCAGGCCAACAGCTTGTCTACAGCCCCTTTCTTCATGAAAATGTATAGAACCAAGTCCATAAGGGGACTGAACTGAACAGCAATTAGTTGCAGGATGCGATCAGAGGGGTAATTTTGAGTTATTGCTGCAGAAATGAACCAAATGATTGTGGGCAGGAACAGGAGCATGTAGTTAAGCAGCACCAGAACCAAGGTTCCTACAATTCGCCGTTTTTCCTCAAGGGGGACAGAGATGGAGGAAGACAGGGCTTTGAGGGTCCCAGCCAGGAAGAAGATGAGCAGGGGAAAGGGCACAAGGAGGTAGATGGACAGAAGGATATGTGGTTGCAAAAATTTTAATATAAAGTAACTGAGAAACCCCAGGATTAAGGGCAAAACCCAAACCGTGAAACAGACCACTAGCATGATCTTGATGTTTCATCTGAAGCGGTACCACAGCGGGCAGGCGATGACCAAATACCTATAATAGATAGATAAATAGTTACATAGCATGAGGATCCATCACATATATTCTTAAAAAATACATAAAAAATAAATAAATAGGTACACACACTGGCTTTCTTGCACTCAGAGACAGATATCTACCTTTCCATGGCTACACACACCATGAAGCCAACACTGGCCATTAAACCAATGCTGTAGATAATTCCAGAGACAACAAACATGATGAGATTCTTGGGTTCTGCCACCCAGATGACAAAGCAGCACATCTGGATAAGGTCAGAGATGAGGAGGTTGATGACGTAGACAGGAGCAACATTGTTCTCTTGCACCTGCAGGAAATCAAGATGTAAAAAGGTAGTTCTGTTAACTTTGGGAGATAGCTGAGGTGGAACTAAAGGCATTCATTTGCTGTGTTTTCTGATCCTACAAACATCAGATATCATAGACAGGCACACACATAAAAAGATAGACCTCAATCATAATTCACACACCAGGGAATACAGAGCGTAGATGGCGAGTAAGGTCAAAGGAAGACCGATGGAGCTGACAATACATGATGTCACAAGAAAAGTGGTTGGCAAGTAAGGTTCCAGTCCATCAGTGTCGTTCTCAATGGAGATGTCGTACCAATCTTCCATGTCAAAGGAGATGTTATACAAATCCATTGTTCAGAGTGAGACCTGTTGGGATAGGATGTCACAGAAAGGAGAAGCATTTCTTAGCCTCTACTCTAAACTTTTCTTACTACCACCAACACTGCTACTGCTGCCAGAGACATAGTGTGGGGAAAAGAAGAAAGGGGGGGGGGGGGGGACTATGGCCCGCTTATCTTGCTAACTAAAGTTAGCCATTTTGCTCGAAGCATAACGTTATGCAAGGTCTAATTTAACGTAAGGCGGTTCCTTCAAACTAACGTTAAAACTTTCCATGCGACTCGGAAGCCAGGCGTCTCTTCCAAACTACGCGATTCACGTGAATGACCGGACTGACCAAAAAAAACGGCGATTGTAGCCGAAAGGCGACAAGTTTGCATGCCTGAGAAGTGCAACTCTAACTCTGTGCTGTCTGAGAATAACTCAAGAAAATACATATTAAATACTTTTAGTTAAATTTATTGAACAACTGACAATCAGACCAAGTTTAAAAGTATAAAATATGACAAGCTAGTCCTCCTCGACTGAATCTACTTCGACTACCTCAGCTGCAGCAACAGCCGCTTCTATATTTGAACTAGTGATGGGTCGTTCGCGAACGAGTCGATTCTTTTGAACGGCTCTTTGAAGTGAACGAGTGAACCGGCTCTTTGAAATGAACGAGCCAGTTCCCAATTTCTTTGTTTTTTGCTTTAATTCACTCTGTAGAAGAAGTCATAAAGCATGGGACTGCAGTATTATTTCAGAGCTGACTTTTTTTATTTTTATTTTTTAACACTTTATTTTATTGTTTACAGAAAGTAATCTAAGTCAAGGAGCTGATCGCCTGTTTTGGTTAAAGCAGCTCAGGTGTACAACATTAGTATTATTATTGTGAGTTTACAGTCCAAAATGTTCTTAAAATTTGCATTGATATTGTTCTATACTAATATTTGAAGTTGAAATCTTGTTTAGCTTTATAAAAGTATTGGATAGTAGGGGTGGGTAAAAATATCGATTCATCAATGCATTGCAATATCTTTTTTCACAATTCAATATCGATTCACAAAAGCCTCTGAATCGATTCAACTCCTAACCAGTAGGGGGCGCGGTGAGCAACACCTCCGTGTGATTCACGTTGTACGGACGGAAGCCGCACTGTACACAACAACAACATGAAAGCAAGTAGCAGCAGCGTTAAGTCGGCGCCTGTGACTTTAAAATCTGACGTTGGGCTCACTTTGGATTTAAATGTAACCCCGGAACACAGGTAACAGACAAGAGTCAAGTCGTGTGTAAACTGTGCCAGACAGTATTAAGGTAGTGTAATAATACTGCGAACCTGCGCAGCCACCTTAGCTGACACCATGCCGATGTTATGCAGCAACCTGTGGCTAAACCAAACAGATGCAACTCGACACGTCCTTTATCCTTTAAGCATTATTACACGAGAGGGTGTGCTTGATGCTGACGGGCGCATCACTGAAGTGACAATAATGACGGTCAAGCACACCCTCTCATGTAATAATGCGATTATACAACTATTACCAACAAAATTAAATGTATAATCAAAATGTGTGTGCATTACTGTGAGCATTCCGCTATCAAAATATAGATGTTTTTTGCCATTATTCTCTCCGTTTCTGCGGAAATACATGAGATCTGACGTTAACTAGTCCTTGTCAGCCAGCCAACTGCTCTGCTAGCTCAGTCATGTTGTAACTAGAATATTCGCTGGAAAAAATATTTTTGTCATGGACTGATAGTTAAACTTCTGCTGACTTCTCAGTCATTTTTAATCTAACAGGTGCCGTGACAGCAACTCACCAACACAGCTGATTTTTTTTTTTTTTTTTATCTACAACTAACTTATATTAACAGTTATATTTAAATATAGGCTACTGCTTTCCAGTGCCGGCGCCATAAAAACATCTGTCTTTTAATAAACTCACTGGCAGATGTTTTATTTCACCTGGGGAGGTGTCACTCCAAGTTAACGTCAGCAGCAAAAATTATTTAAGCATTTCGACTTATTACAGAATCGATATCGAAGTGTTTAAATCAATATCGAATCAAATCGAAATCGAATCGAATTGTTACCCAAAGAATCGAAATCGAATCGAATCGTGAGGTTCTTAACAATACCCAGCCCTATGGTATACCCACCACTGTTGTTGGCTTTTGTTTCAAGAAATTGTTTGAGATGAGGAAATCACCAGTGCATGCTTCTACTTAAATGCCCTACTTTCATGATATAATATCACTGTAGCGTGAACATTTTACATTTTACATAAATTTCACCCAAAAGCCAAATATCCCTAACTTTTCGTGAGTAGTGTATATAAGCCAGTTCAGAGAGCACTGCTTTGTGAGGCTCTACAATGGATAGATATCTGAGAGGAGGAGTTCGTGTGAGAGGTGGTCGAGGTGGTCGAGGAGGTCGAGGTGGTCGAGGAGGTCAGCGAAGACAAAGAACAGTAACATCTGATGAAATCAGAGCTACTGTGATTGACCATGTTCTTGTCCATGGTATGAGCATGAGGGAGGCCGGACAAAGGGTACAACCAAACATCAGTAGATTCACTGTGTCACTGTGTTACCTTTTTTGACATTATAGTATGTAAATGTTGACAGCAATTACTGTATGACTATACTATATACTGTATACTATATACTGTAAATATATGTTTCAGTACATCACTGTGCCAATGTACTGTAGTATTGTAATGGAGGGTTAGGCTAACTGTTTGTAGGCCTAGTATTCCATGTATATTTTTGTAACTGCATGTTCTCTTTTTGTAGACTTGAAAGACTGCCACATGGGGGTGGGAGGACAGGTATGTTCTCCCCACACCAAGAGACCCTAACTGTCGATATGGTCTGTGAGAACAACACCATTAAACTGCGTGAAATTCAGCAGAAGATCATTGAGGACCATGTAAATTTTGAGGGTATCAGCAGTGTCAGTCTCTCTACTGTTGATCGTGTCCTCAAGCGCAACAGACTGCGCATGAAACAGCTGTACAGAGTGCCCTTTGATCACAACTCAGACAGAGTCAAAGAGCAAAGGTTCCAGTATGTACAGGTTGGTATATATCCAGACACATTCAATGTTGATTGCTGTAAGTAGTGATTTACTGTAGTGGCCTAAATCACTTTTTCTGTATCACTTACAAAACTATATCTATTTCTACAGAGAGTTTTTCAACTCGATGCAATGGAAAGACCCCATGAATACATGTACACGGATGAAGCTGGATTTAATCTCACCAAAAGGAGAAGGAGGGGCCGTAGCGTGTTTGGCCAATGGGCCATTGTTGGTGTCCCTGGGCAGCGTGGTGGCAATGTCACATTGTGTGCTGCCATCAGCAATCATGGGGTTGTCCACCATCATGCCAACCTGGGGCCCTACAACACTCACCAGCTCCTTATTTTCCTCAATCACATGCGAGATGCTCTGTTAGGGCAGCAGGATGAGCACCCCATCTATGTTGTTGTTTGGGACCAGAGGCGGTCCTGGCTAGTTTTGCGCCCTGGGCGAACCATCCCCCACCCCCCCCACCACATCAGGCCTATCATTTGTTAACATCCTATTAACTAAGAATAACACATTAGAAATTACTCATAAAGCTATATCACATATAGCTTACAAAATGTCATGTCAGTGTATAGGAAGTTATTTAGGTTACCATAGACCCACGTATAGCAAAAAAAATTAAAAATTCCACAGTCAGGACGTATTGTTTACCAAATCCACAGACTAACAGGCCAATGTGAACTTGCACTTGTTGTGTTGCAAACACAAACTAGCCTATGGGTGAAATTAATTCTAATAGTTCTAATAGTTGCTAGTTCAGCAAAACTAAAAACCAAAAAAAAAAAAAAAACTTCTGTGGCTAAGTGGCAACATATTAGCAAGAGGCTAATAAATAGGGTATAGGCTACTGTTTCATTACATGCACAATTAACATCACGCATAGAGACTTGCATACCTTTATCTTTTGAACGTTTCTCCTCTTCTTCTCTCCTTCTCTTTCTGAACTGGGCACCTGATGTTTTTTTTGGCCTTTTGTCCATGATACTCCATTGACTTTTTGTTGTTGTTGTTGTTGTTTGGCATTTTCACATAACCCAATAAATTACATGTAGCTATAAGGGGTCTATATTAATTTTATGAATGAAATACAATTTATTTGGAAGCAGCAGTTTGTGTTGTTTGGCCTGGGATCTTTCATATCAGAGGTTAGTCTATCCCCCGCCCCCCTCCCCTTTGCTTTTCCTGAGACTCACAACCTGTGCACAGCCTCTGCAGTCGCAAGTTGATCCCCCGCGCTCCCCTCCCCCTTGCCTTTTCTTCTGACACACACGACCTGTATACATGACTCTCAGCAGCAAGTTGATGTGATAGTAGAGGCGCCTTAGCGCCCACTGCACCAACTTGACATGGAAATGAGCGATATTAGTCTAGAAACGATTTTTTTTTTTTTTTTTTTTTTTTTTGCGGACGCACTTTTTTGTTTTTTGGACGGCGCTTGTGCGCCCCCAAGTAGATTGCGCCCTGGGCGGTTGCCCACATTGCCCATAGCAAAAACCGTCCCTGTTTGGGACAATGTGAGTTTTCACAGAGCCCTCCAAGTTAGAGAGTGGTTCAATATGTACCAAGGTTTTATCAATCTTTTCCTTCCACCATACTCCCCTTTCCTGAACCCCATTGAAGAATTCTTCTCCTCATGGCGGTGGAAGGCATATGACCGCCAACCTTACACCAGGGTAAATCTCCTGCAAGCTATGGAACTAGCCTGTGGTGACATAGGTGTGGAGGCATGCCAAGCCTGGATACGGCATGCCAGGGGCTTTTTCCCCCGCTGCCTGGCCAGACAAAATGTGGCCTGTGATGTGGATGAAGTCCCGTGGCCTGACCCAGTGCGGAGAATTGATGCTGTGGCTTCACATTTGTTTATTTTTGTACTTTATTTTTACATCGGCTTACTGTATACAAGTGCTAAATGCACAAGATTTCTGTTTGTTTTTGTACTGTGCTAGTGCTACGTGTAAATGCACAAGATTTGTTTTTTGTACTTTTTTTTTTACTATGTACAAGTGCTAAATCCACAGGTATTTTGTTTTGCAACATGTATGAACAATAAACATTTATTTCTACAGTTTCATGTCCTGAGCATTGTGTTTTCTATTTTTCTAGGTAGTGTTTAGTGACTGCTCAGTAGTTTTTTAAATTTTGACTGGCTCGGGGCACAATTTGACAACATAGTTCAGTTTTGCGCACAGATTGAACAGTTTTGAGGTGAAAGTTTGGTTTTGCAAGAGGAGTCTGAGGTTTTGTGAATGTAGCTTGAAAATTGGGTTTTGTGTTCACAGGTTAGAGAAAAGGAGAGCAACTTTCAAGAAATGTGTCTTAGCAATTGAGAAAAACTGTAACACTCCATTACCCAGAACCCAGAACTGTTTTTTATTTATTATACATCACCTAGCACCTTAACTGTTTATTTATTATTTATTATCTATATATTAAATCCTAGGTTAATACATTCACACTGTTTTTCAGACTGGAGGGGAAGTGGTGATTCCTTAAGAGGCTGAATCAAGTTTCCTTATCTATGCAATCATGTATATACTTAATTCCATCTGTATATTTCATTTTCATATTCATTCGTGTATATTTTTAGTTTTTAGTCTTTATAGTCTTTATTGTATATATTTAGCCTTTATTCTATTTTATTTAACTTTATTATATGTTTCTACTGTTGCTGCTGGAACACCAGAATTTCCCTGGTTGGGATCAATAAAGTATACCTATCTATCTATCTATCTATCTATCTATCTATCTATCTATCTATCTATCTATCTATCTAAATGAGAAGTGCATTACTCAGCCACAGCATCATTTCTCCATACTCGGTCGACCTCCTCAACCCCCTGACCACCTCACACACAAACTCCTCCTCTCAGATTTCTATCCATTGTAGGGCCTCACAAAGCAGTGCTCTCTGAACTGGCTTATATATGTTCCCTCACATCATTAGCCACAAGTGTGATCAATTTTGAGTTGTTGTGTTCAACCAGTGACACCAGTGCTTTACTTGTGTTTGACATTTGCCACCTGTGCTCACCATTATGCAACACAGGTGCACCACAATGAAAATGTGTTGGCAAGTTGTGTCTAAACAGGTGAAAAGTGCTTATGGTTTTGCCAAAAGAGTGACTGATTCAATCAGTGGGTTCAGGCAATGGAGCATTTGGTTCAGACAATAGGGTTTAGTGTTTTAGCAATTGAGAAAAACTGTAGCACTTGTATACAGTAAGCCTACGTAAAACTAAAGTACAAAAATATACATGGAATTCTAGGCCTACAAATAGTTAGCCTAACCCTCCATTACAATACTACAGTACATTGGCACAGTGATGTACTGAAACATATATTTACTTACATTATACTGTGGTACAGTATATAGTATAGTCATACAGTAATTGCTGTCAACATTTACATACTATAATGTCAAAAAATGTAGTTACCTGTTCTCTTTTCTAAATCTTCGGATTATGGTGGACACAGTGAATCTACTGATGTTTGGTTGTACCCTTTGTCCGGCCTCCCTCATGCTCATACCATGGACAAGAACATGGTCAATCTCAGTAGCTCTGATTTCATCAGATATTACTGTTCTTTGTCTTCGCTGACCACCGCGACCTCCTTGACCTCCTCGACCACCTCTCACAGAAACTCCTCCTCTCAGATTTCTATCCATTGTAGTGCCTCACAAAGCAGTGCTCTCTGAACTGGCTTATATATGTTCCCTCACATCATTACAGTTTTTTTCAATCGCTTTTTCCAGTATAATGAAACTGGGATCCACTTCGTCGCCATCTTTACCTCCAAACCACAGCAGAAGTTTTCTTTTGCAAATATGTTCATACCTTTTAATTGCATTCACACATTTTTCACACTCTTTTGCACAACACTTCTCACATGTGTCATTCACATGGCCCTGACTCCATTGACTTCACTATGGTAGTCAAAAGCAAAACATCTGCTCACAGCTGATAGAAATTACTTGCATCACTGTGAAATCACTAGTGCACCTGCATCACTACCCTTTCCACAAATCACCATTCACCAATCAATCAGTATGCACCTACAAAAAGGGGCAGTTTTGTGTTGCTGTTGGCAAGCATGGATCCCAGAGGTCTGGAGCAAGTGAGAAGGCGAGTGAGGATAAGAGGTGGAGGTGTCCGAGGAAGAGTGCATGAACGTGGTGGTGTATGTGGTAGAGGTGTACGTGCTGGCGGTGTACAGCGAACACAAGTTTCAGATGAAATCCGGGCCACTATCATAGACCATGTAATCAATCATGGCCTGTCCTACAGAGAGGCAGGACAATGGGTTCAACCAGTTGTAAGGCAGAGCACTGTTGCTTCCATTGTTCGAATTTTTCTAAATCAGAACCGGTAAGTTACAGTAGTAATGTACTATAACTGTATACATACAATACTGTAAACATGTTACATTACAGTACTGTAACTGTCTTTAACGAAGTACTGTGATTGTTCTCTCATCTCTCCTTATAGAATCAACAGGCTGCCACATGCGGGGGGGAGGGGAAAGATTTTCAGTGCAGAGCAGGAGGCTGCCATTGTGGACATGGTAGTGGCAAACAATGCCATCAGATCTGTGAAATTCAGGCTGCAGTTATTGATGATCAGGGCACCTTTGCAAATACAAACAATGCCAGTATATCCACTATAGCCAGGGTTCTAAAAAGACATCATATGGCAATGAAGCAAGTATACAGGGTTCCCTTCCAGAGGAATGAAGCCAATGTGAAGGAGGCCAGATATCATTATGTGCAGGTAAGGATATTACAGAACTGTAGTATTGTAATGCTTTGTGAAACTACTTTATGACATTCACACTGAATAATCATTATGTGTGTGTGTGTGTGTGTGCGTGTGTGTGTGTGTGTGTGTGTGTGGTATATAGAGAATCATGGAACTTGAAGCTGAAGGGGACCATATTTTCATTTATGTTGATAAGGCCGGGTTCAGTCTGAACAGAGTGAGGAGGCGTGGAAGGAATGTCATTGGGCACAGGGCAACCATAACAGTACCAGGACAGAGGGGAGCAAACATCACAATGTGTGCGGCATTATCAGCAGATGGTGTCCTGTGCTCTATTCCAGCTGTTGGACCATACAATTCAGAGCGGCTCATCACTTTCCTCAATGCACTACATGAGAGGCTGATCTTGCCAGAGGAGAGAGAGCTGCAGAGGCCGGGCAGGTTCGTCATCATCTGGGATAATGTGGCCTTCCACCATGCTCACATTGTGAATCAATGGTTTGCCGAACATCCCCAGTTGATGGTGCAATTCTTACCGGCCTACTCCCCGTTTGTCAATCCTATTGAGGAATTCTTCAGTGCGTGGCGATGGAAAGTGTATGACCATCACCACTATGTCCGAATGGGTTTGATGGAAGCCATGCTTGCTGCTGCCCAGCAAATTGGAGCTGACGAATGCCAGGGACGGATAAGGCATTCTAAGAGGTTCTTCCCCAGTTGTATTCGTAGGGAAGACATACAATGTGATGTGGATGAAAACATGTGGCCATGGTTGGACTGGCCATCGGGCACACCAGGCATTTGCCCGGTGGGCCGATGTGCTACATGGGCCGACAGTCCCCCGACACTTTTTTTTTTTTTTTTTTTTTAATTTTATTATTTTTTTTATTATTATTTAAATAGCGGACCTGCCCATACAACCAGTACATCAGCAGCCCGATTGACACTGGGCTGGCCCAATCACATTGCTAAACAACCCCTTTTGCGTAGTTTGGTCCCGCCTGCACAATGATTTCGGCAAATAAAGTCATTGCAAGAGTTTGTTTACTAAGCACCGGGCCGGCCCTTGTGACACGCTGCTCTGCGGCCCATTGGTTATTTTTCTTCACTGACACGGGGCTGGCCCAATCATATGACGAGCCTGTGGCTCGGTGCGCCGGTGTGCAGTGTAACGCGAGTCGAACGTTATCTCATAGGTTCTACTGAGAGGGAGAGGAAACGCAAAAGTGGCGCAGAGAAACTGCGAGAAAAAAAGCGGCTCATTTTCCATTCATGCTGATAGGCACCTGCATTTACTAATCTGAAATAGATGCCCAAAAGGCGTTGGCCAGTTGTGGCCTGTTCAATAGAATAAAAAAGTTCCAATTCATCTATTGTATTTTATTGTTCCACTATAGTACTATAGGCCAGTATGACTGGGGCAGCCAAGTAATTTGACATATTTGAACAATTTTTTAAAAAGTAACGTAATAGTTGATTTTCCTGGTAATTAATTACTTTGACAATGATGTAACTCAGTTACTTTTTAGTAGAAGTAACTAGTAACTATAATTAATTACTTTTTCAAAGTAATGTGCCCAACACTACTGATGACAGCTAACTAATTGCATGGCATTATGGCTTTAAAGAGTTGCACAGTTGGTATACACATTTAAGAGAGCAAAAAGACCGGAAAGGAGTGCATGATCGAATGGTGGGCCGGTCTGGTCCAAAATGCCCGGGCCGATTTTTTGTCCCAGTCCGCCCCTGCATGTGGCCCCTTCGATGTGAACACATGTAGCCTCGTGATTACACTTTTTCTGTATAATACTGTATGTGAATTACAGCATTTCATTTTCTGCCATCAATACAATAAAATTTCACTTCAAAGTCTTTCTGAGTTTGGATGTAGTTCTTTACTGTAAGTTCACATTTGAATGTGCAGCAGACAGGAGAACCTTGTTCAAACTGATAGTTGTATTTTGTGTTCTGTTGTCAACTTGTTACAGTACAGTAGAGCTGATTGAAGGAATCTACTCATTTGGGCAGAAGTTGAGTTGTTTTAGGGAAATATTGGCTTTTGCTACTTGCTTTACAATATGTAACTACGGAAATTGTCAAAAAAAAATATGACTGCAGTACACACAGGAAAAAGTAAGGTGGAACCTGGTCAGACTGAAAAGAGTATGTTGCATTTTGGTGTTTAGTATGAAGTGAGTGAGTGGCTGGATTACCTTGCTTGACTTCAAGTTGTATTGGTGACAAAATGTGCTTTTGCTGCATGTTTGAAATGTTTTGTCATGGTAAGAGCCTTTTGCAAACAAAATGTGTTATTTTGGGAAGAGTGCCTCTCATTAGTCCTGTGTATTACAGTTTTTCTCCATTGGTTTGGCTCATTTCTTGAAACAGAAATGACATTCTCAAAATAACATGGACAAAACTCCAAACCTCTTTGCAATTGTTCAAAACATACTGGAACTTCTCATTCAGTTCATGAAATTGCAAATGGCTTAGTACATGTCTCAATATCTCAGTACATCTTTGCAAATGATTAAGAACAGTTAGCCTACAGTTAGCACAGTTTCCAAGTGAATAGATCTTGTTGATCTAAACTGACTGTTGGGTTCTCAGTCTAATGATTGTTCTCTCCAAAACATGTCAGCATCATTTCATTGTATAAGTCATCACATGCACAATAGTCTGTTCAATTGTCAGAATTAGTCAAGAACATAATACCATAAATAATACCATATATGAATCTCTTGGAACATTTGATAAATTGTTTACAGTTTTTTTTCAATCATTTTTTTTTCTGTATAATGAAACTGGGATCCACTTTGTCGTCATCTTCACCTCCAAACCACAGCCGAAGTTTTCTTTTGCAAATGTGTTCATACCTTTTCATTGGATTTACACATTTTTCACACTCTTTTGCACAACACTTCTCACATGTGTCATTTACATGGCCCTGACTCCATTGACTTGACTGTGGTAGTCAAAAGCAAAACATCTGCTCACAACTGATAGAAATGACCTGCACCACTGTGAAATCACTAGTGCACCTGCATCACTGCCCTTTCCACCAATCACCATTCACCAATCAATCAGTATGCACCTACAAAAAAGGGGCCTATGTATTTTTTTTCAACTCCTTTGAGTTTTTCTGTGTAATACTGTATGTGAATTACAGTATTTCAGTTTTTCCATCAATACAGTAAAATTTCACCTCAAAGTCTTTCTGAGTTTGGATGCAGTTCTTTACTGTAAGTTCACATTTGAATGTGCAGCTCACAGGAGAACCTTGTTCAAAGTGACAGCTGTATTTTGTATTCTGCTGTCAACATGTTACAGTACAGTAAAGCTGATTGAAGGAATCTACTCATGTGGGCAGAAGTTGAGTTGTTTGAGGGAAATATTGGCTTTTGCTACTTGCTTTACAATATGTAACAATGTAAATTGTCAAAAAAAAAATATGACTGCAATACACACAGGAAAAGTGGAACCTGCTCAGACTGAAAAGGGTGTGTTGCATTTTGGTGTTTAGTATGAAGTGAGTGAGTGGCTGGATTTACTCACCTGACTGTAAGCTGTATTGGGCAGTGACAAAATGTGCTTTTGCTGCATGTTTGAAATGTTTTTTCATGGTAAGAGCCTTTTGCAAACAAAATGTGTTATTTTGGGAAGAGCACCTCTCATTAGGCCGATGGATTTACTGTTTTGATGCAAGGGTTTCTGAGTTGACAGAGGAGGTAAAGCGATTGCAAAAAATTGTAATCGTTACAATTTCCTTGGCAGTATGAGTGCAACGTGTGATGTCAAACCTTGGAGGTTACTCTTACCGTAAAATCCTTTCTTTTTTTTTTTCAGTTTTATACACAATTGTATTCTGTTAGCTAGACAAAAAATTTGTACAGTAACCCCTGTCAGTGAAGGACTGGGCTAAGACTGAGAGGTGGACATGAGGGATATTTCAATGGTCCTCTGCCATAGTGACAAAACATCTAAACATTTTGACTTGCAGTGCTTACACAATGCCAAAGGGACGATGCATTTTGGGGGCACTGACTACTGATATGAGAAAGAAACTTCATTTTGACACATGAGTGAACTGTTTTGGGAGAGATATGAGCTTTTGCAGGTGAACCATGGTGTTGTGCTGAACCATCCAGGTTATTTTGGCAAAAGCACCAGGCGTGTTGAGAACGTCCGGTCTGAAATGAGCCAAAGCAATTGAGAAGGATCTTTCTCATTTTGGGGGCACTGACTATTTATATGGGAAAGGAATTTAGTTCTGAAGCATGAGTGAACAGTTTTGGGAGAGATATGAGCTTTTGCAAGTGAGCTATGGTTTTGTGCTAAACTGTAAGACTGTTTTGCCAAATGATCTTGAAGTTTTGAGAATGTAATTTCTGTTTCAAGAAATGAGCCAAACCAATGGAGAAAAACTGTAATATATTGAGTCTGGTGATGTTGACAGGTCAGACTCCAGGAAATCACTTCATGTAAAAGAATGCCCTTAAAAAAGCAGACTGAACAGAAACATTTCAAAATGAGATTATTCATGTAAATACCCTGAAAATCAAAAGTGACTATCTGTACTTCAAACTCAGTAATTGTTTGAAATGTTTTGAATATAGAGACAAAACAAGGACAAATACTTTACTGATACACTAAAGGTGTGCACTATAAGTAGCCTCTCTGGTCCACTTTGTTTTACATGTCCATCACCGGAAATCAGTATTCTCTCACCAAATATGATTTGACTGTGAAATAAGAAGATTAACATCATATTTAAATTTGATAATCAGTTTAATGCAAAATATTTGAAGACAAAAATAAAATACAAAAATATTTCCTCAGTGTGATTTTTTTTCATTACACTACATCACAACATCTCATTACACTGCAAAAACTCAGTCTTACCAAGAATATTTGTCTTTTTTTTCTAGTCAAAAATTAATTAGTAAGTAATGAGATTGTAAGAATTTAAGTTTTTGCAGTGCACATGAAGTAAAGCCTGTGGTATGGGAGGCATGAAAATACATTTAAGAATGATTTAATGCAACAGTCATGAACCTGTAATTCTCTAACAGTACCTTTGGATAAAATTCAACAGTTTAAAACAACAAAAAGGCACAGCATGTGAATAAAAACATAAATGCATCACTTTGCTTCAGATTTTGCTATCTGGTACATTATAAGTTCAGGGAGTAGCATTGTGTCAACTTCATACAAACATGCTATGATTATTTCAGCAACTATGGCGCAGTGTTCATGGCTTTAGCTGGCATCCTGACAACAGTAACGATCAGTGAAGCTCATGGGCAATATAGTACAGACTACCATTTGGCCTGTGGTAATTAATAAAATCTAAACTGTACAGTTGAAAGCTGCTGCATCACAGCCTCAATGTTTCATATGTTGAGGATCTCTGTCTTTCAGCAGTTACTGTGATAAATCTCCTACAGCAGCTTCTGGTTTCTCTAGAAACATCTGCTTTCTATGAGCAGCTGACACGGTCTTTGTCAGTTTGTAAAATCTGACATGCATTTCCTGCAGTAAAACAAGTAAGGTTTTATTTCATCCGACCCATTTTTCTGTTAGTTTCTGTTAGCTTTTCTCAGTGGCATGCTTAACTAAACTAAAAACCAAACTAAGCCAAACTTAAACTCAAATCAACTCAATTCACCGAAACTTGAATTAGATTTTAGCAACAGGTGCTGTGCAAGGCTGAGCTCTGACGGCATTACTGTGGCTAAACTCTGGCTGTGATGAACTGATATACATTTTGTACAAATGTGCTTGGTTTTCTGTGTTGAGAGGCTAATTATAATGCAAATTCAACATGCATTCAACGTATTGCTTAAGAAATGCACTCATTATCATGTTAAAGCCATTCCAAGAGCAAGTTCTTAGTTTCTTATTTATTTTCAAAATATGAGACATGAAAAAAAAAATTGGTTTTATTTGATTTCATGAGCATGTTGACTTCAAGCTAGAATTTGGATTCTTCGCTTAAGGGTCGCAGCCAGTCCCCCCCCCCCCCCCCCCCCCCCCCCCCCCCCCCCCCCACCCCCTCCTCCCTGCCCTCCTCTGCCTACATGGAGCTGACCTTTTGTGGAGTGTTGCTGTTCAGAGTGGTGATCTACCCCTGCTCTTGCTCTGTGGTCATCCTGCATCGACACAGGCAGCCCAACAGCTTGTCTACAGCCCCTTTCTTCATGAAAATATACAGAACCAAGTCCATAAGGGGACTGAACTGAACAAAAACTATTTGCAGGGTGTAATTAAAGGCGGAATTTTTAGTTATTGCTGCAGACATGTACCAAATGATTGAGGGCAGGAACAGGAGCATGTAGTTAAGCAGCACCAGAACCAAGGTTCCCACAATTCGTCGTTTTTCCTCAGGGGGGACAGAGATGGAGGAGGTCAGGGCTTTGAGGGTCCCAGCCAGGAAGAAGATGAGCAGGGGAAAGGGCAGGAGGAGGTAGATGGACAGGGTGATATCACTGTGCAAAAGCGTAAAGCCAAAGAAACTGGGAATCTCCAGGATCAAGGGCAAAACCCAAACCGTGAAACAGACCACTAGCGTGATCTTGATGTTTCGTCTGAAGCGGTACCACAGTGGGCAGGCGATGACCAAATACCTATAATAGATAGATAAATAGTTACATAGCATGAGGATCCATCACATATATTCTTGAAAAAATACAATACAAAAAAATACAAAATAAATAAATAGGTACACACACTGGCTTTCTTGCACTCAGAGACAGATATCTACCTTTCCATGGCTACACACACCATGAAGCCAACACTGGCCCTTAAACTAAAGCCGTGGATAATTCCAGAGACAACAAACATGATGAGATTCTTGGGTTGTGCCACCCAGATGACAAAGCAGCACATCTGGATAAGGTCAGAGATGAGGAGGTTGATGACATAGACAGGAGCAACATTGTTCTCTTGCACCTGCAGGAAATCAAGATGTAAAAAGGTAGTTCTGTTAACTTTGGGAGATAGCTGAGGTGGAACTAAAGCCATTCATTTGCTGTGTTTTCTGATCCTACAAACATCAGATATCATAGACAGGCACACACATAAAAACATAGACTTCAATCGTAATTCACACACCTGGGAATACAGAGCGTAGATGGCGAGTAAGGTCAAAGGAAGACCGATGGAGCAGACAATACATGATGTCACAAAAAAAGTGGTTGACAAGTAAGGTTCCAGTCCATAAGTGTTGTTCTCAATGGAGATGTTGTGCAAATATTCCGTGTCAAAGGAGATGTTATACAAATCCATTGTTCAGAGTGAGACCTGTTGGGATAGCATGTCACAGAAAGGAGAAGCATTTCTTAGCCTCTACTCTAAACTTTTCTTACTACCACCAACACTGCTACTGCTGCCAGAGACACAGTGTAGGGAAAAGAAGAAGGGTCTCTTTGCCTCTAGTCAACACCTGCCAGCACAAGCTCATACAAACATGCCCACAATGCTCAGCAATAATGGAGTTAATAAAGCTGCAGAAGAAAGGGACTTGGCAGCTAAGCAGTATCTGCATTTTTTAGTACAGCATTCTTGTGGAAGACTTTTAAGAAACAAGGAGGGAGAAACAATTACAATCACCATCCATGAATTACAAATAGTAACAATGTAGAAACGTAAGGAAAGTCAGTATCAGTTTCACTGATACTGAATAACAAATCTCAGCATGATGCCCCTCAGGTTGAATTGCCATTGTGCTGGTTATTACTGTTGTAACAAATAATAAATAAAACAATTAAATAAATAACTATGAAATTAGACATTAAGTTAGAAAAAGGAATAACAGACATACACAACAGGGGTAAACAGGTAAAAAGAAAACCTCCAGATAATGCTGCAAGAAGTTGCATAAAACTGAATGTATGCTGTATGATAAAATATATATTTACAGTTCGAAAGCTGCTGGACCAAAGTCTGATCAAGTCCCCCGATTCTGCATCCAAACAGTCGATGTTCAGGAGCTACTCTAAATAATTTCCCAGCAGCCTCCGTTCATCTCCATGCAATATGAAAATTAGTTTACAGAATCATTTGTTTATCAATGAGTGTCTTGTCAGGCTAAGTTGTTTTCAACATTAGCTGCTTTTAAACCACCGTGGCTGAACTGTGGCTCTGAACTCTATATGTGTATGAATATGTTGAGAGGCTGGAGAATATAAAAGCATAATTGTTATTATTATTGTTGTTGTTGTTGTTGTTGAATGTTATTATTATTATTATTATTATTATTATTATCATTATTATTATCATTATTATTGTTGATGTTGTTGTTGCTGTTGCTGTTGTTGTTGTTATACATTATTATTATTTTGGATCCAGTTTTAGAAAAATATTTAATAGAAAATTGATTCATGATAAATACATATGTTACCATATAGCAACATTATATGACGATGGAAATGTAGTAACTCATTTGCCTGCAGCCAACATGGCTGCAGGCAAAAGTCTTATACAGGATATGAATATCAAAAGCCACTTAATTAAATCAAGAGCAGTAGGCTAATAAAAAAGAAAGAAAAAAGAATTCTTTCATTACAAAAAAATAAGGATATTTATATTTCTCAGTCAACTGTGCAGGCAACACAATATCCATGCATGTTTTAACTTAGAATTTGGTTCATTAATGCTTGGACTGTATCATCAGATGCAAGTCATGTTTACGCTGCTTACTGAGAATTCTGTCAATGCAGAGGTCTTTAGATAGTGCTGTTGTGGGGCCCCAACACTGTGAACACTTGAGGCCTACTCAGTGGATCATTGGCTGCTGGGGTCCCAGCTTTAGCCCACTGTTAATGTCAGGCTCAAACTATGGGCACTGCTGGAACTTCCAGTGCAGTAAGAAGTTAGTCCCAGTCATCGATAGCTCTGCAGTTTTTCTACAAATGTACAAAAAAATTAAATACAACAATTATGCAGTCAAATTCATTAATTCATTATGTAATCTGAAACATTAATCCAACAATAATAATGGTGAACCCTAGATTGATGCACTTTGTGGGGAGATGGCCCAAAACAAAAAGACATTTGTGCCACGACTGATGATCAGATTGAGTTTGTTATGTCTGACCTTCAGCCCAGCATTCACAGGTGCACTGTTAATGTTGGGCACCTATTAAAGGGCTCAATTAATAGTAGTATGCTAGAGTAAGTCCTTACTGAGAGTCCTGTCTTTAGAGAGAATTGTTAAATGACTCATATAAACCACCTCTTCAGATTAATTTACAACTTGTGAATGCAAATGCAAGACACTGCATTTGTGCCTGAAAATTGTACTGTTTAATCTGACTTTAATCTATATTGTAAATTTTACTTTAACTTAACTTAAATCTTACTGTAAAATGCCTTTTTGGTTGGCTTTAACCAAATATGCGTGATATGCGTGATGGTTATTCCTGTTTGTAATGTTTCAGTTACCCTTACTCATGGTTTGAGTTCTTTGGTGCAGAGCAACCCAAAGGACCAGCAGGCTGTTATGGTCTGTGCCAGGCCATAGGTTTTGCTTGTGGTTTTCCTGTGTATTCCCCTCCCTTGCGTTCTCCTGCCAGTCTGTGTTTTGAGTGTGGCTTAGGCGTGTCTGTCTATCTCTTTCCTGGTTTCTTGCTCCATGAACACACCTGCTCCTGCTTGCCATCAGCGCACTGGCTCCCACTCCCAGACTTTGCCAGACTGTTGCCTCAGCTACAGTGGTAGAGACGCATCTTGCTGACAGTACTCCCATAGTGTTTGTGTTGCTGCTGATTCCTGCAGCCTTCACCTTCCACTAACCAACAATAAACTGCTTAAACTGAGCTGCTGTCTCCTGTGTCTGCATTTATGTCCCCTTCCTAACTAAACCTGACAGCGAGCTAGCAGTCATCAAGCCACTAGCCATTAGCCACTAAAAATACTTGTTATTTTTAAGGCTAGGGAAAGGTTTGTTGTCATGGTTAAGGTAAGGAAAAGGTAAGGGTGAAGGTCCTGAAATATTAACTAACGTTAAGCTACTTAGAAACAAACACTGCTCCAGTTTGGATTTGAACTCAGCTATGTGTAAGGTGTGTTGACTGACCCATCCACCACCACACCAGCCTCCTTGTGCAGACTTTGTTGCTCCCTTAATATTACACCACAATGTTACTTTACAGGCCCGCCAGGTCACTTAACTTTAAAATGCAGCTATAGGTCATAATAAGCTGCTGTACAAATGTCTTATGGGGTCATTGCCAAAGGACAATCTCCTATTAGATAGATAGATAGATAGATACTTTATTCATCCCGAAGGAAATTCACAGTTTTCAGCAGTATCCACAGAGTACAAGATTAAGTAAATCAAAAATAAAGAATAAGTAAATCAAAAATAAAGAATAAAAGATGACCCTCGAGATCTAAAGACTTTAAGTTACTACTACAGTTTAAAGTTATTTTGTTATTTTTTGATAATGTTAGTTGGCTACTATGTGGAAATGTATTTTAGCCTTCTATTACACTTCAACATTAAATTAGTATAACAAGAAATGTCAGTAAATTAATGACACTGTCGTGATCAGCTTGTAAGATGGAGCATGATATTCCTTCATCATGTCCGTTTTCCTAATACTTGATCTAAAACGGTTTAGAAAAGAAGCACAAAGTTTGAAGCTTTTTTCAGTGGCTCTTCATTCTTTACCAAGCACCTCTCTGTCAATGAAGATTCACCAACTCAGAGATTATAAAAAGCACATTACACTAAGTTAAGATAAATTAAACTAATATAAGATGAGCTAAGATAACTAAATTGAAGTAAACTAAAGTAAATTAAAATAAACTGAATGAGCTGAACATTTGGGGGGTCTGCTGCTTTTGAGTCATCATACGAATGTGCTTTATTAATACCTGGCTATAAATTGAAAATAATCTGCCAGTGAATTACATATTATTAGCAGCAGGTGCTATGTAAGACAGAGCTCTTACCTGTATTTCTGTGGCTAAGTTCTGACTATGAACACATGCAGTTTGTGTTGAGAAACTTCATGTCATATGCCCTTGCTCCCAGGGGAAAGAGTGCTGGTGCATACAACTCACCAAACCAAAGAGGGCAAATTGTCAATGCACTGGGAGGAGCAAATCCAAATTGTCATGGGCCAACTACACCCTGAGAATCCAAGTCCAATACAAGATATGGCCAGAAGGTAAGGATAGCCATAGTTCCAATAAGTTACAATAGTCCATTGAAGCTGGTTAAAATTTTGCCGCTGATGACAGGAACAACTGGCCTGATGCATGCATTGTTTTTGTGAAATAGGTATGTGGTGTTATGTATGCTCTGTTTTGTGTGTGTGTGTGTGTGTGTGTGTGTGTGTGTGTGTGTGTGTGTTTCTTGTGTGGGTGCAGTGGTATGGTTTCTCTAAAAAGAGCCAGTGCCAGTTTGTGACAAGAGTGGCAGAAACTGGACTGGCCCATACAGGGATGCTGAACATGCAAAAATGCAGGTAACTCAATTGAGCCTATCTGGCAATTTAAGGAGAGTTGAAGAGGAAGAGGAGGGAACACTAGATGGTGGATGGTGGTGACTCCCGATTGACGCTGGAGGGAGAGAGAGAGAGAGAGAGAGAGAGAGAGAGAGAGAGAGAGAGAGAGAGAGAGAGAGATGCATGCAATTGGGATGCATGGCTTGGATTAACCAGCCCAGATGTTGTCTGAAACTTAAGTGAATTAGGAATCATGGGTAGAACTGCCTGTGAATGTGAATTTTTTATGAGACAGAATTGTTTTCTTGTCTGTTTTAAGGATTATGACCATGAGGTGGCCTCTGTCTGTTTCATTCCTTGCAGGGGATGAGAGTACTGTGACTGCTGCGACTATGAGGACTTGTTTTAAAGCAGGGGTGTCAAATTGGTGCCATGGAGGGCCGAGAGGTTGCAGGTTTTCATTCCAACCGAAAACTCCACCAGGTGATTTCACTGATTAGTTCCTCCTCTCTGCTTGGAGGTGGGGTGATCAGCTATTGGAGTTTTTGGTTGGAATGAAAACCTGCAGCCTCTCCATGGCACCAGTTTGACACCCCTGCTTTAAAGGATCAAACTGATGAGAAGGATCTATGCTGGAGAGTAAGAATGGAGTGGTGCCCCCTCCAGGACTCCCAGCCTGCCTCTGTTCAATCCTGCATTTGGTGCTGCCTATCGGTCTGTTGGGGCTTTTCCCTCTTTCGGTTCAACAGACTTTGTTTTGTTTGTCATAACTAATTGTACTTTCCTTGTGTTATAGAAGCCATTTTGGGGCACAGAAATATAGAGCTGGTTGACTACATCCCTTTGACCGGTGGCTACAATCCCCCCACGCCCCT
This sequence comes from Myripristis murdjan, assembly GCF_902150065.1. Taxonomy (NCBI): domain Eukaryota; kingdom Metazoa; phylum Chordata; class Actinopteri; order Holocentriformes; family Holocentridae; genus Myripristis; species Myripristis murdjan. The sequence goes on from NC_043994.1 coordinate 7,989,863, forward strand.
TGCCTCTGGAGACCAGCTCAACTCTTTACCTATTTTTTTTTGTTATCCATAAATAAACTTGTAGTCTGATCCTTCTGTGTGTGTGGTTGACTTAAGCCTTGGGCTCTGGTTACCTACATAGCGTATTTCCCCAATTAATCGCCCGGGTGTTTAATACGCAAAATCAACTTGGACCCCAGGCGTTTAAAAGAACCAGGCGGCTATTCGCTGCAGGCCTTTATTTATTTTTACACAGACCTGCACCAGGCCATTATTGTGATGACAGTTACTGTCCAACATATTTACAGTCGGTCAATGTAAGATTATGGTACACCCTTTTTTCTAGCGTTAGCTAGCTCTCTTATTTTGACAGAAAACGGAAGTGCCGCACAGTTATTGTGCGGCTAACTGTTTACTTCTGCAAAAATAAGGTGAATAGCCTTATTTTGGGTTACCTCAATATAATGCAAATAATCGCCCCGGCGGTTATTCGGGTGGGCGTTTAATACGCAAAATGGGTGCAGACCCCAGGCGTTTATAAGACCAGCCGGCTATTTGCGGCCGGGCGATTAATTGGTGAAATACGGTACTTAAAGTATAACATACATACCATTCAACACATTTTTTGTTACCATGTTGAAAGTATTCCTGTGACAAAGAGCAAATTCATGTGGATTTTTATGTTTTATTATTTGATTTCATTTTCAAAAAAAGAATAATGGTAATAAGAACAATTAGTTGTATCGATAGAAACAAAAGTACAAATGGAATTATAAATCATTTCAAGATTAAATAAAAATGTTGGGAGTAAATAGAATAAGAAATAGGAAATGCTCAAGAAAAAAAAAACATTCAAACTTCACACCACCTCAACAAAAAATGTTCATCTCAGTTTTCAGATGTAACACTGCAACGTATTCTGATGAAACGGTTCGTATGATATCGTACGAAAAATAATGCACAAATTTTCGTGCATATTCCTACGAATATCCAGCAGCACGAGCGATCAGTGCGCCTGCGCGAGCCCCGAAGCGAGAGCCTTAAGAAAAATGGCGGACATTCCTTTTATTCTCAGTGGAAAATGCAATATTTTAAGAGAGCTTATGCATTCAAATGCATTTTGATAACATTTCTAGCGGGAAATGTGCATTTTATTTCCAAAATCTTCGTTCAATTAGTGTATATAATGTTTACTTTGTTAGTTATTACAAAGATTCTTTCAGGTTTCTATCGTTGCTATGGCTGTTGCTATGGACGCTGCTACCACTGTCGCTGATGTAGCTTCCGCTCGGAAGTCCCTTCCTCACTGACTGTCACCGTGTAAATCTGGGGAGGGAGGCGTGGGGTTAACCTGCTCTCACAGAAATCCGTGAAATGAGCATGACCTCCTAATAACGCATTGCGTGCTCCTCGCACGTAACCTGTTTTAATCGATTTCTATGGTTTTAATTCCGTGTGATCACCACACAAACGGTGTTCACTGGAAGTCGGCGAGATTCCGTGACGTCACGCTGTGGGTGGTAGTTCATAGATCCCGGAAGTGCAAATTTAATCGATATTCCGGAAAAAGGTCTGATTATTAGCCATAACGTTGTAACCATCCAAGGCAGACTTACCACGAGCTATGAGGATGTGTAACGATGGCATGTGCTTCAGCCGAGTCCACAAGTCCCGTATAATATCAACTTTATTTTAAGAAAACACGTTTTATTTGCGATGTCATATCACGGAGAAGCACTACATTACCCATAATCCTAGTGTTTATCAGCGACGTGTCTGATTTTACTTTCATCAATAAAGTCAATAAAGTGTAATAAAGTGCATGAAAGTTGATAATATGCTGATATGTTACGCCATTGAACACAACCCTTTCAGTCAGCGAAACAGAGCGGGTGGAAAAACCGTCGAAACACGTCAAAAATAGCACTAACGATTTATATATATATTTTTATTTTTCATAACACATCTTTATTCGTGATATAAACATAGGCTACATGTTAAGGTTATAGTTTTGGTGTTGAAAAACTACCGTATGTATGTTTTTTAAACCTAATTTCAAAACTTTTCCCCTAACCTGGAAGAGGCGTAGCAGAACTACAATCTGCGCGGAGTTGCAACACACAGAGGTGTCCTGCGCCATAGATTTTGTAGTTCTAATATGTTATGTCTATTATGTGATGTTGTGATCACTAATTTTTCAATCTTTATTATAGTTTTTGGGTGTGGGAAGAATGCCTGTTTGGTCAGATTTTATTTATTTTTTTCTTAAGATAGTGAAATCATGTTTTTTCCATGTTTTGACACTAGTCAGTGGCGCCCCCTATTGGTTTGCCATCGGGCATGATAGTAGAGGTCAAGAGCTTTCCAAAAATGTTGACCCCATGTCTGTGCCATTTTTTGTTGCTGCACTGTAAGCCTTTAAAAGTGTCTCAGGTGGCCATATTAAGTCAATGGGAAAATATGAATTCCTACGAACGTTTCATGAGAACAGCCTGAACACTGTCATTTGTCAATAATGAAGGAGGTTGTCACTCCATCCATTTGCTTCTTTTCTCTTCACTCCATCTTTCTCCTCCCTCTCCCTGTCCTCCTCTGCCTACATGGAGCTGACCATTTGTGGAGTGTTGCTGTCCGCAGTGAACATCTGCCCCTGCTCTTGCTCTGTGGTCATCCTGCATCGGCACAGGCAGCCCAGCAGCTTGTCTACAGTCCCTTTCTTCATGAAAATATACAGAACCAAGTCCATAAGGGGACTCAACTGAAGGAGGGTTGATTGCACAGGATTATCAGGATCAGTAAGTGTGTCTGCAGATATGTACGAAATGATTGTGGGCAGGAACAGGAACGTGTAGTTAAGAAGCACCAGAACCAAGGTTCCCACAAAGTTTTTCTTAAGGGGGGACAGAGATGGAGGAGGACAGGGCTTTGACAGTCCTAGCCAGGAAGAAGATGAACAGAGGAAAGGGCACAAGGAGGTAGATGGACAGAAGGATATGTGGGGACGACAAATATGAAATAAATATATAGTAATTGAGAAACCCCAGGAGCAAGGGCAAAACCCAAATCATAAAGCAGACCACTAGCGTGATCTTGATGTTTCGTCTGAAGCGGTACCACAGTGGGCAGACGATGACCAAATACCTATAATAGATAGATAAATAGTTACATAGCATGAGGATCCAACACATATATTCTTAAAAAATACTTTAAAAAATAAATAAATAGGTACACACACTGGCTTTCTTGCACTCAGAGACAGATATCTACCTTTCCATGGCTACACACACCATAAAGCCAACACTGGCCATTAAACTAATGCTGTAGATAATTGCAGAGACAACAAACATGATGATGATTTAAGTAGTGTATATTTCTGTATCGTTGTTGTAGTTGTTGTTGTCATTGTTACTCTTTTTTAAATTCCTCTTTTTAAAATGATACTGATAATATCCTGATGTAGTGTGTTGTACTGACTTGTATTCTGCACATAGCTTCCAGAGATTATTCCACAGATGGCTACGGTTATTTTACCGTTATAATAAACAAGTAATAAAGAAGGTGTTGCTGGAGAACATAAAGGTTTAATTTGCTAATATATAGGTGCTCAAAAGAAAATGAATAATCTAATTGATGATAATTTATACTGAGTATATTGTTCAGTATTTTTATAACCTCAGTGTTGGCATCCCTCTATTATTTAATTTGTCCTTATAGCTCTCTTTTTGTGATAACACAAGATGTTCCTGTCATATAATCTGTCTTTCATATGTCTTTTCTCTATTTCTAGTGACACATCAGCAATACACTCTTGATACTACCTGAGGAACCCAAGCATAAAGTGCATTGCTTATTACTATAGTTTCATCACCAAGCCAGTTATTGTATCATTTTGATGCTGATTTCAGTTTTCAACACTGATTGATGAATGAAATGTTTTTGTTCTCTGGCATCACATGGTTTGCACGGTTTTTATTTCATGTATACTCTCACCTATTGTAAACCATATTTTTTTAACCACTATTTTTCATAAAAATAAACAAGTAAACATAAAATAAAACAGAATAAATATTTTAAATGCAGAAAGGTAAGGGAACAAAGACAAGATAATATCTGAGAGATGTTGGATATCAAATCTCTAAGGAGCATGTGGCCTCCTACGTTAAATGGACTGCATTTCTATAGCACTTTTCTGGTCTACCAAGCACTTAAAACGCTTTACAATGTTTGCCTCACATTCACACACATATTTGCACACTGATGGCCAAAGCTGCCATACAAGCTGCCCATCAGGAGCAGTCGAGGGGTCAGTGTCTAGCTCAGGGACACTTTGACAGACTGGTTACTACTGTTAAAACTACAAACAGGCACAACAACAACAACAACAATGATACTAATAATAACAATAATAAAGACAATGATGACAACAACAAGAGTTAAAGAAGGAAGAGGGCAAATACAGAAAGAATAAATAGCTTAAAAAAATCATCTGCCTGCAGTCCCTGCTTAAACTTTTCTGGTCTACCAACCACTCAAAGCACTTGATATATGCTAAATAATGAAATACATATTTACAGTTTGAAATCTCCTGACCGACAGCCTGAATGTGTTGTGTCCACCAAAGCCCACTGTTTCTGCATTTGCAGTGAATCAATCCTCAGCAGTTATTGTGGAAACTCCCCCACAACAGCTTCCATTTATCTGCATACATCAGCTTCTTATCAGCACATGTCTTTGGTCAGGTTTCTGACTGCTGAGGTCTGGGCCCGGGGCCACAGGGGGCTTCAAGAAGATACAGAGTATTTGAACATTACTGAATTCAAAACAAACAGATAAACACTTTCTCAGATAGCGAAATGAGCAAGACTTTTACTGTCCACTCCTTCATTCAAAGTTTTATGCTCCCTGTGTAAAAAATGGCAGAAACAACAAAATGTTAACTGAAATGCAAGTGTACACTGCACTGTTGTTTCAGAACCATGTACAGCAGTGGTTAATGTTGTGTTGAAGTGTGCATATGTGACATACATAAAGTATATCACAGAACCAGTCTTCAAATGTTCTTTATAGTCCTCTGAGCCCCACTGACCCACAAAGACGTACAGCAAGCTACACAAGGACATCACCAAGTTAGTACACACTCTTCCTTCTTCTGAAGCAGGGCATCTTGCATAATGAGACAGCAGCACTAAAGCTTCCTGCACATGACGAGCAGAAAAACTGCTGTGCGCCCAAGTGATGCTGCTAGGTTGAATATTGCACTGGGTATTTGCTGTTGGCCTTCTGAGGTGCATCCAATCCGACACAACTGTCCAAAGCAGCTGTGGTTTCTGAATAATATAACATTAATTTAAAAGTGTATCATGCAAAATAAAAAAAAAACTCATTGCATCTTCAAAATCAGCTCAACAAATAAGAAAAAATGCGTAATAAAGGAAATACAAAAGAGAGGATAAGGTAGCTCTGTGTCAACTTTTTAAAAACATGCTATGATTATTTCAGCAACTATGGTGCAGTGTTCATAGCTTTAGCTGGCATCCTGACAACAGTAACGATCAGTGAAGCTCATGGGCAATATAGTATGGACTACCATTTGAAAAACTGAAATGACAGACATAAATGATTTCTCAGAGACAAAGCTGTAATATCTAGGAAGATGATGGCCATATCACAACCCAGTATTGTTCATTTGACCAAAAGACCATGATTCTTTGTGGATTAATATTTTTATGTGCTTCAAGAAGTGACTGCTTACAGTTTAATGTATTGTAGGCCTATGGCAATTAATAAAATATAAAATGTACAGTTGAAAGCTGCTGGATCACAGCCTGAATGTTTCATGTGCTGAGGATCTCTGTCTTTCAGCAGTTACTGTGATAAATCTCTTACAGCAGCTTCTGGTTTCTCTAGAAACATCTGCTTTCTGTGAGCAGCTGACACGGTCTTTGTCAGTTTGTAAAATCTGACATGCATTTCCTGCAGTAAAACAAGTAAGGTTTTATTTCATCTGACCCATTTTTCTGTTAGTTGATCCAAAAATGTCATCTTAGCAAGTATACACAAAGTTTGTAACTTTTTTCAGTGGCACGCTAAACTAAACTAAAAACTAAACTAAGCCAAACTTAACCCCTTACTGCCTGAATTTTGTTTACAATTATCTACACAAATAAATTGTTTGTGTTTTTGCCTTCAAGCAGATGCTAAATTATTGGTGGCAGAGTGCTTCCAATACAATTCTTGGTATGTGTGAAATATGCATCAACAGCATCCAGTGGGATACATACACCACCTCGGCTGCATTAAGACTGGAAGTGGTTTGAGGCGAATTCGCGACAATAGTCTACAAGGACTTAAACTCAAGTCAACTCAACTCGTCTAAACTTGAATTAGATTTTAGCAACAGGTGCTGTGCAAGGCTGAGCTCTGATGGCATTACTGTGGCTAAACTCTGGCTGTGAACTGATATGCATTTTGTACAAATGTAGTTTTTTTTTTGTGCTGAGAGGCTAATTATAATGCTAAGAGAATTCAACATACATTCAACATATTGCTTAAGAAATGCCTTTATTATCATGCTAAAACCATTCCAAGAGCATGTTCTTAGTTTCTTTTTTATTTTCAAAATATGAGCTATGAAAACAAAAATTTGTTTTATTTGTAAATGCATTATTACAAATTGAATTAAATGTGCTTTACAAGATAACATAAAAAATGGGAGGAATAAATAGGAAATAGAAATAGTAAACAGTCATCAAATAAACAAACAAGCCAAAAAAAAAAAACAAACAAAAAAAAAAAACAGGCCTCGCCTGATTCGCCTGATTTCATGAGCATGTTGACTTCAAGCTAAAATTTGGAACAAAGCGCTTAAGGATCTCAACCAGTCCCTGCTAGACTGCTGGCTGTCAGTAGTGAGAGGGTCATTCTATCCAGTTGCTTCTGTTCTCCTCACCCCCTCAGAGATGGAGGAGGACAGGGCTTTGACAGTCCCAGCCAGGAAGAAGATGAGCAGGGGAAAGGGCAGGAGAAGGTAGGTGGGCAGGAGGAGGTCTTCGTGCAAAAATTTAAAGCTAAAGTAACCAAGAAACCCCAGGAGCAAGGGCAAAACCCAAATCATTAAGCAGACCACTAGCGTGATCTTGATGTTTCGTCTGAAGCAGTACCACAGTGGGCAGGCGATGACCAAAAACCTATAATAGATAGATAAATAGTTAGGGAGCATGAGGATCCATCACATATATTCTTAAAAAATACATAAAAAAAACTAAATAAATAGGTACACACACTGGCTTTCTTGCACTCAGAGACAGATATCTACCTTTCCATGGCTACACACACCATGAAGCCAACACTGGCCATTAAACCAATGCTGTAGATAATTGCAGAGACAACAAACATGATGAAATTCTTGGGTTGTGCCACCAAGATGACAAAGCAGCACATCTGGATAAGGTCAGAGATGAGGAGGTTGATGACGTAGACAGGAGCAACATTGTTCTCTTGCACCTGCAGGAAATCGAGATGTAAAAAGGTCGTTCTGTTAACTTTGGGAGATAGCTGAGATGGAACTAAAGGCTAAGTTTGCTGATCCTACAAACATCAGATATCATTGATAGGCACACACATAAAAACATAGACCTCAATCATAATTCACACACCAGGGAATACAGAGCGTAGATGGCGAGTAAGGTCAAAGGAAGGCCGATGGAGCTGACAATACATGATGTCACAAAAAAGGTGGGTGGCAAGTCAGGTTCCAGTCCATAAGTGTCGTTCTCAATGGAGATGTCATACCAATCTTCCATGTCAAAGGAGATGTTATACAAATCCATTGTTCAGAGTGAGACCTGTTGGGATAGGATGTTACAGAAAGGAGAAGCATTTCTTAGCCTCTACTCTAACCTTTTCTTACTACCACCAACACTGCTACTGCTGCCAGAGACACAGTGTAGGGAAAAGAAGAAGGGTCTCTCTGCCTCTAGTCAACACCTGCCAGCACAAGCTCATACAAACATGCCCACAATGCTTAGCAATAACGGAGTTAATAAAGCTGCAGGAGAAAGGGACTTGGCAGCTAAGCAGTATCTGCATTTTCTAGTACAGCATTCTTGTGGAAGACTTTTAAGAAACAAGGAGGGAGAAACAATTACAATCACCATCCGTGAATTATAAATAGTAACAATGTACAAACGTAAGAAAAAAGGCTCAGTTTCACTGATACTGAATAACAAATCTCAGCATGATGCCCCTCAGGTTGAATTGCCATTGTGCTGGTTATTACTGTTATAAGAAATAATAAATAAAACAATACATAAATAAATAACTATGAAGTTAGACATTAAGTTAGACATAAGATAATGCTGCAAGAAGTTGCATAAAACTGAATGCATGCTGAATAATAAAATATATATTCACAGTTTGGACGACGCTGGACCAAAGTCTGATCATGTTGCATCCACCAAAGTGCACCGATTCTTTGTCTTCATCCAAGCAGCCGATGTTGAGGAGCTACTCTAAATAATTTACGTTATTATTATTTTGGATCCAGTTTTAGAAAAATATTTAATAGAAAATTGATTCCTGATAAATACATATGTTGCCATATAGCAACATTATATGACGATGGAAATGTAGTAACTCATTTGCCTGCAGCCATGTTGGCACCATTGGCATGATTGCTTGATTTTTAGTAAGTAGAAGTCTTATACAGGACATGAATATCAAAAGCCACTTAATTAAATCAAGAGCAGTAGGTTGATAAAAAAAAGAAAGAAAAAAGAATTCTTTCATTACAAAAAAAATAAGGACATTTATATTTCTCAGTCAACTGTGCAGGCAACACAATATCCATGCATGTTTCAACTTAGAATTTGGTTCATTAATGCTTGGACTGTATCATCAGATGCAAGTCATGTTTACGCTGCTTACTGAGAATTCTGTCAATGCAGAGGTCTTTAGATAGTGCTGTTGTGGGGCCCCAACACTGTGAACACTTGAGGCCTACTCAGTGGGTCAGTGGCTGCTGGGGTCCCAGCTTTAGCCCACTGTTAATGTCAGGCTCAAACTATGGGCACTGCTGGAACTTCCAGTGCAGTAAGAAGTTAGTCCCAGTCATCGATAGCTCCGCAGTTTTTCTACAAATGTACAAACAAATTTAAATACAACAATTATGCAGCCAAATTCATTAATTCATTATGTAATCTGAAACATTAATCCAACAATAATAATGGTGAACCCTAGATTGATGCACTTTGTGGGGAGATGACCCAAAACAAAAAGACATTTGTGCCACGACTGATGATCAGATTGAGTTTGTTATGTCTGACCTTCAGCCTAGCATTCACAGGTGCACTGTTAATGTTGGGCACCTATTAAAGAGCTCAATTAATAGTAGTATACTGGAGTAAGTCCTTACTGAGAGTCCTGTCTTTAGAGAGAATTGTTAAATGACTCATATAAACCACCTCTTCAGATTAATTTACAACTTGTGAATGCAAATGCAAGACACTGCATTTGTGCCTGAAAATTGTATTGTATTCTGACTTTAATCTATATTTTAAATTTGAAACTTAAATCTTACTGTAAAATGCTTTTTTGGTTGGCTTTAATGTTTGGTATGCATGATGGTTATTCCTGTTTGTAATGTTTCAGTTACCCTTACTCATGGTTTGAGCTCTTTGGTGCAGAGCAACCCAAAGGACCAGCAGGCTGTTATGGTCTGTGCCAGGCCATAGGTTTGGCTTGTGGTTTTCCTGTGTATTCCCCTCCCTTGCGTTCTCCTGCCAGTCTGTGTTTTGAGTGTGGCTTAGGCGTGTCTGTCTATCTCTTTCCTGGTTTCTTGCTCCACAAACACACCTGCTCCTGCTTGCCATCAGCGCACTGGCTCCCACTCCCAGACTTTGCCAGACTGTTGCCTCAGCTACAGTGGTAGAGACGCATCTTGCTGACAGTACTCCCATAGTGTTTGTGTTGCTGCTGATTCCTGCAGCCTTCACTTTCCACTAACCAACAATAAACTGCTTAAACTGAGCTGCTGTCTCCTGTGTCTGCATTTATGTCCCCTTCCTAACTAAACCTGACAGCGAGCTAGCAGTCATCAAGCCACTAGCCATTAGCCACTAAAAATACTTGTTATTTTTAAGGCTAGGGAAAGGTTTGTTGTCATGGTTAAGGTAAGGAAAAGGTAAGGGTGAAGGTCCTGAAATATTAACTAACGTTAAGCTACTAAGAAACAAACGCTCCTCTAGTTTGGATTTGAACTCTGTAAGGTGTGTTGACTGACCCATCCACCACCACACCAGCCTCCTTGTGCAGACTTTGTTGCTCCCTTAATATTACACCACAATGTTACTTTACAGGACCGCTAGGTCACTTAACTTTAAAATGTAGCTATAGGTCATAATAAGCTGCTGTACAAATGTCTTATGGTGTCATTTTTTGCCAAAGGACAAACTCCTATTACTACTACAGTTTAAAGTTCTTTTGTTATTTTTTGATAATGTTAGTTGGCTACTATGTGGAAATGTATTTTAGCCTTCTATTACACTTCAACATTAAATTAGTATAACAAGAAATGTCAGTAAATTAATGACACTGTCGTGATCAGCTTGTAAGATGGAGCATGATTTTCCATTATCATGTCCGTTTTCTTAATACTTGATCTAAAACGGTTTAGAAAAGAAGCACAAAGTTTGTAGCTTTTTTCAGTGGCTCTTCATTCTTTACCAAGCACCTCTCTGTCGATGAAGATTCACCAACTCAGAGATTATAAAAAGCACATTACACTAAGTTAAGATAAATGAAACTAATATAAGATGAGCTAAGATAACTAAATTGAAGTAAACTAAAGTAAATTACAATAAACTGAATAAGCTGAACATTTGGGGGGGTCTGCTGCTTTTGAGTCATCATACGAATGTGCTTTATTAATACCTGGCTATAAATTGAAAATAATCTGCCAGTGAATTACATATTATCTATTAGCAGCAGGTGCTATGTAAGACAGAGCTCTTACCTGTATTTCTGTGGCTAAGTTCTGACTATGAACACATGCAGTTTGTGTTGAGAAACTTCATGTCATATGCCCTTGCTCCCAGGGGAAAGAGTGCTGGTGCATACAACTCACCAAACCAAAGAGGGCAAACTGTCAATGCACTGGGAGGAGCAAATCCAAATTGTCATGGGCCAACTACACCCTGAGAATCCAAGTCCAATACAAGATATGGCCAGAAGGTAAGGATAGCCATAGCTCCAATAAGTTACAATAGTCCATTGAAGCTGGTTAAAATTTTGCCGCTGATGACAGGAACAACTGGCCTGATGCATGCATTGTTTTTGTGAAATAGGTATGTGGTGTTATGTATGCTCTCTTTTGTGTGTGTGTGTGTGTGTGTGTGTGTGTGTGTGTGTGTGTGTGTGTGTGTGTGTGTGTGTGTGTGTTTCTTGTGTGGGTGCAGTGGTATGGTTTCTCTAAAAAGAGCCAGTGCCAGTTTGTGACAAGAGTGGCAGAAACTGGACTGGCCCATACAGGGATGCTGAACGTGCAAAAATGCAGGTGACTCAATTGAGCCTATCTGGCAATTGTGCTCTCCCTATTTAAGGAGAGCTGAAGAGGAAGAGGAGGGAACACTAGATGGTGGATGGTGGTGACTCCCGATTGACGCTGGAGGGAGAGAGAGAGAGAGAGAGAGAGAGAGAGAGAGAGAGAGAGAGAGAGAGATGCATGCAATTGGGATGCATGGCTTGGATTAACCAGCCCAGATGTTGTCTGAAACTTAAGTGAATTAGGAATCATGGGTAGAACTGCCTGTGAATGTGATTTTTTTATGAGACAGAATTGTTTTCTTGTCTGTTTTAAGGATTATGACCATGAGGTGGCCTCTGTCTGTTTCATTCCTTGCAGGGGATGAGAGTACTGTGACTGCTGCGACTATGAGGACTTGTTTTAAAGCAGGGGTGTCAAATTGGTGCCATGGAGGGCCGAGAAGCTGCAGGTTTTCATTCCAACCGAAAACTCCACTAGGTGATTTCACTGATTAGTTCCTCCTCTCTGCTTGGAGGTGGGGTGATCAGCTATTGGAGTTTTTGGTTGGAATGAAAACCTGCAGCCTCTCCATGGCACCAGTTTGACACCCCTGCTTTAAAGGATCAAACTGATGAGAAGGATCTATGCTGGAGAGTAAGAATGCAGTGGTGCCCCCTCCAGGACTCCCAGCCTGCCTCTGTTCAATCCTGCATTTGGTGCTGCCTATAGGTCTGTTGGGGCTTTTCCCTCTTTCGGTTCAACAGATTTTGTTTTGTTGGTCATAACTAATTGTACTTTCCTTGTGTTATAGAAGCCATTTTGGGGCACAGAAATATAGAGCTGGTTGACTGTTCTACATCCCTTTGACTGGTGGCTACAATCCCCCCACGCCCCTTGCCTCTGGAGACCAGCTCAACTCTTTACCTATTTTTTTTGTTATCCATAAATAAACTTGTAGTCTGATCCTTCTGTGTGTGTGAGGTTGACTTAAGCCTGGGGCTCTGGTTACCTACATACCGTATTTCCCCAATTAATCGCCCGGGTGTTTAATACGCAAAATCAACTTGGACCCCAGGCGTTTAAAAGAACCAGGCGACTATTTGCGGCCAGGCGATTAATTGGTGAAATACGGTACTTAAAGTATAACATACATACCATTCAACACATTTTTTGTTACCATGTTGAAAGTATTCCTGTGACAAAGAGCAAATTCATGTGGATTTTTATTTTTTATAATTTGATTTCATTTTCAAAAAAAGAATAATGGTAATAAGAACAATTAGCTGTATCTATAGAAACAGAAGTACAAATGGAATTATAAATCATTTCAAGATTAAATAAAAATGTTGGGAGTAAATAGAATAAGAAATAGTAAATGCTCAAGAAAAAAAAAAAACATTCAAACTTCACACCACCTCAACAAAAAATGTTCATCTCAGTTTTCAGATGTAACACTGTCATTTGTCAATAATGAAGGAGGTTGTCACTCCATCCATTTGCTTCTTTTCTCTTCACTCCATCTTTCTCCTCCCTCTCCCTGTCCTCCTCTGCCTACATGGAGCTGACCATTTGTGGAGTGTTGCTGTTCAGAGTGGTGATCTACCCCTGCTCTTGCTCTGTGGTCATCCTGCATCGGCACAGGTAGCCCAGCAGTTTGTCTACAGCCCCTTTCTTCATGAAAATATACAGAACCAAGTCCATAAGGGGACTCAACTGAAGGAGGGTTGATTGCACAGGATTATAAGTATCAGTACGTGTGTCTGCAGATATGTACAAAATGATTGTGGGCAGGAACAGGAGCGTGTAGTTAAGAAGCACCAGAACCAAGGTTCCCACTATTCGCCGTTTTTCTTCAGGGGGGACAGAGATGGAGGAGGACAGGGCTTTGACAGTCCCAGCCAGGAAGAAGATGAGCAGGGGAAAGGGCACAAGGAGGTAGATGGACAGAAGGATATGTGGGGACGAAAAATATGAAATAAATATATAGTAATTGAGAAACGCTACGAGCAAGGGCAAAACCCAAACCGTGAAACAGACCACTCCCGTGATGTTGATGTTTCGTCTGAAGCGGTACCACAGTGGGCAGGCGATGACCAAATACCTATAATAGATAGATAAATAGTTACATAGCATGAGGATCCATCACATACATTCTTGAAAAAATACATAAAAAATAAATAAATAGGTACACACACTGGCTTTCTTGCACTCAGAGACAGATATCTACCTTTCCATGGCTACACACACCATGAAGCCAACACTGGCCATTAAACCAATGCTGTAGATAATTGCAGAGACAACAAACATGATGAGATTCTTGGGTTCTCCACCCAGATGACAAGGCAGCACATCTGGATAAGGTCAGAGATGAGGAGGTTGATGACGTAGACAGGAGCAACATTGTTCTCTTGCACCTGCAGGAAATCAAGATGTAAAAAGGTCGTTCTGTTAACTTTGGGAGATAGCTGAGGTGGAACTAAAGGCATTCATTTGCTGTGTTTGCTGATCCTACAAACATCAGATATCATAGACAGGCACACACATAAAAACATAGACCTCAATCATAATTCACACACCAGGGAATACAGAGCGTAGATGGCGAGTAAGGTCAAAGGAAGACCGATGGAGCTGACAATACATGATGTCACAAGAAAAGTGGTTGACAAGTAAGGTTCCAGTCCATCAGTGTCGTTCTCAATGGAGATGTCGTACCAATCTTCCATGTCAAAGGAGATGTTATACAAATCCATTGTTCAGAGTGAGACCTGTTGGAATAGCATGTCACAGAAAGGAGAAGCATTTCTTAGCCTCTACTCTAAACTTTTCTTACTACCACCAACACTGCTACTGCTGACAGAGACACAGTGTGCTCCAGATGTCGCAAACATTATCTATTGACCATCATTATATAATGTAGTTATAATGTAGATAATGTAGCTGCAGAAGAGAGGGACTTGGAAGCTAGGTGGTATCTGCATTTTCAAATAACGTTTTTTTGTGGAAGGAACTTGAGACATGAGGAAGGGAAAATACATTACACATGTATTTACTTCTCTCCAGACTATTATGATTTAACTTTTTGGAAAGTTGCTGCTTTCTGGGTTCCGGTTCCCTACCGAGTGTCCCATTTACCCCACCAAGTCAGGTTATTTTATTGGCCTCTGTGTAAAAATAAAATTAAAAAAAAATAAATAAATAAAGGCACTATGCGACCGAGTGTGACCTTGTTGGCATTGATCAAAAGTCAAGCAGGGCTTTTATTTTGATCTACGTTGCACTCGCCTTATTTGTGATGTTCCCGTGTAACTTCGGAAAATAACTTCATGGAATCACACGCCACGGACAGCACTGGCTGGAAAGAATGGACTTCTGCACGCTGTGTGTGATTTGTCCTTGCAAACCACCAGTGAAAATAATCCGACTACATGAGAAAACCTTTGCAGATGTAGTGAAAGAGGTGAAACAGTGCCATTGTAGGTTTGCAAGTGCAGCAGGCAAACATGACGGGGGGGATCCGTGGACGGACATGGCGTTGGATATCCTCTCCACCCCCACCATGGAGGTTGGCTCTATGGCGGTGGGTGTGATGGGTGTATTCGACTTAAGGTACCTAGTGCTGCGATGCGAGCCAGAGACAACTCCCTCTGCTAGTAATAACACTGCTCCATCCGCATTCGACAGGCTCATAGTAGCCCAACAATACACCCATCTGCTCCCAAGAAGTGTCCAAAACAAAAAAGACAAACTGAGCAACGACATACTTAAAAGTCTTGGTACACAAAAGATGGGATTCTCTCTGGCCGAGAGCAGAAAACATAGGACCTATGTATTGATGGTAAGTTGACATGTTAAAGTTAACGTTAACATGATATGTTAGGTTGCTTGCGTTAGATAACGTTAACGTAAACATTTGACTTCTTAAAAAGGTGGTAAATTATGCAAATATTGAATTAATTATATTTAAAAAGCAACCCATGCATCGTTTCCGAAAATAAAAAAAGAATAAAATAAAATAAAATCCCTACCTAACCATCCTTCCCATGAAAAAATAAAATAAAATACCCCCCCACCCCCTACCCATCCTTAAAACGCAAAATAAAATAAAAAAATAAAATAAAATAAATTCCCTACTTACTCATGCCCTTAAATGACAAGGAACCGGAACCCAGGGTATTATTTTGTTTGGCCTTACCAAAAATATCAGCAAGACCAAGTGTCTATGTTAAGCCTGATATACACTACCAGTCAAAAGTTTGGACACACCTTCTCATTCAATGTTTTTTCTTTATTTTTATTACTATTTAAATACATACTGAAGACATCAAATATATGAAGCAAGACATATGGAATCATGCAGCAAAGAAAAAATTGTTCAATAACTCTAAATATGTTTTATATGTTAGATTCCTCAAAGTAGCCACCGTTTGCTTTGTTGACAGCGTTGCAAACCCTTGGCCTTCTCTCAATGAGCTTCATGATGTAGTCACCTGAAATGGTTTTCACTTCACAGGTGTGCCTTGTCAGGGTTCATTTGTGGAATTTCGTGCCTTCTTAATGGGGTTGGGACCATCAGTTGTGTTGTGCAGAAGTCAGGTTGGTACACAGCTGACAGCCCTATTTGACAACTGTTAGAATTCATATTATGGCAAGAACCAATCGGCTAAGTAAAGAGAAATGACAGTCCATCATTACCTTAAGAACTGAAGGTCAGTCAGTCTGGAAAATTGCAAAAACTTTGAATGCATCCCCAAGTGCAGTCGCAAAAACCATCAAGTACTACAACAAAAGTGGCTCACATGAGGACCGAGATGGTTTGGGATGAGATGGATGATGAGATGAGAGTGAAGGCAAAATTAAATTTAGCTAACTTTAGACACGTGAGGCCATTCTTGACCACAGAGGCTGCCAAACTCTTTATGCACGCCATGATCTTTTCACAAGCTGGTCCCAAGCAAGCACAACAACTCTGAAGCCAATTAAAACCCTTTACAAGCAGACTGTAAAAACACTAGATCAAAAGCCTATCAGCTATCACCACTGCCCTATACTAACAAAGTATAACCCTAACCCTAACCCTAACTATTTAAGTTTGACAGCTTTCTACATTTTTTAGTTGCCTGTCTCATTTTTAAAATACTACATGGGCTGGCACCCCACCCTCAATACAAGCCTCAAACTACTGGAATAACCTCGCCACTGATATTAGAGAATGCACCAGTTTTCCATCCTTTAAAAATAAACTTAAGAGGTGGATTAAAATGAACCAAAACTGTAACCATACCTAGCCTGCCTACTGCACTGTGCTTTCTTTATGTCTAGCACCTTGTATGTCTGCTTGTCTGTAAGTCTTGCTTGCTTGTCTGTTTTTAGTAATTTGTTATTCTAACAGTGCTTCATTTCTGTTCTGTTGATTGTAAGCAGTAATCAAAGCAAAGGGTGGCTATTTGAAGAATATAAAATATAAAACATGTTTTGAGTTATTTCACACTTTTTTTGTTTACTACATAATTCCATATGTGTTCATTCATAGTTTTGATGCTTTCAGTGAGAATCTACAATGTAAATAGTCTTGAAAATAAAGAAAAAAACATGAGAGAAATGAGAAATGAGAAGGTGTGTCCAAACTTTTGACTGGTAGTGTACTCAATAAAGGTGAAAGGCTCCAAATTATATCACATTTTAATCATTATGGGGTAATCATTGATTCACAATTGATATTTTAAAAATATGTGGAAAAGGTCACTTGGACAGTCCAGTTTAATCCCCAAACTTCAAAATTTATTAGAAACCAGTTGTCAAATGATGCTGCTAGGTTACTGATGATTTTGTTGCACTCAAGCAGGAAAGACTATACTTAGGCCTCTGTGTAGTTTGTCAAAAATTACAAGTCTTACAGTGGAAGCCAACAAACTGTCACCACTGCAAAAATATCAAATTCTAATCTTCTGATTTTTGCTCATATCTGTCTTGCAAATATTTCTCTGATGTACAAAAGTAGCCACAGATTTGCTCCTCCACCACCGAAAGACTATTGCTGTCCTCAGAACACATTAAGCAAACAAGGGCCTCCACCAGGGACAGCTGTGTGGTGCAGCACAGATCTACTGAACTTGGCTGCTCAGCCTTCTCTACTGAAGCCACATTCATGTGGAACACAACAGCTAACAGTATAAGACAGTTTTCAACTTTTATTGATTTTAAAATTACAACTAAAAGGAGGGCTAAAATTTAAACAACTGTGTGATCTCTAAATATTTAAGTAGTGTATATTTCTGCATCGTTGTTGTAGTTGTTGTTGTCGTTGTTACTCTTTTTTAATTTCCTCTTTTTAAAGTGATAATGATAATGTCCTGATGTAGTGTGTTGTACTGACTTGTATTCTGCACATAGCTTCCAGAGATTATTCCACAGATGGCTACGGTTATTTTAATAAATAAGTAATAAAGAAGGTCTTGCTGGAGAACATAAAGGTTTAATTTGCTAATATATAGGTGCTCAAAAGAAAATGAATAATCTAATTGATGATAATTTATACTGAGTATATTGTTCAGTATTTTTATAACCTCAGTGTTGGCATCCCTCTATTATTTAATTTGTCCTTAGAGCTCTCTTTTTGTGATAACACAAGATGTTCCTGTCATATGATCTGTCTTTCATATGTCTTTTCTCTATTTCTAGTGACACATCAGCAATACACTCTTGATAATACCTGAGGAACCCAAGCATAAAGTGCATTGCTTATTACTATGGTTTCATCACCAAGCCAGTTATTGTATCATTTTGATGCTGATTTCAGTTTTCAACACTGATTGATGAATGAAATGTTTTTGTTCTCCGGCATCACATGGTTTGCACCTTTTTTATTTCATGTATACTCTCACCTATTGTAAACCATGTTTTTTTAACCACTATTTTTCATAAAAATAAACAAGTAAACATAAAATAAAACAGAATAAATATTTAAAAATGCAGAAACATAAGGGAACAAAGACAAGATTATATCTGAGAGATGTTGGATATCAAAGGAGCATGTGGCCTCCTACGTTAAATGGACCTATGCACTTTTCTGGTCTACCAACCACTTAAAGCACTTTACAATGTTTGCCTCACATTCACACACACATTTGCACACTGATGGCCAAAGCTGCCATACAAGCTGCCCATCAGGAGCAGTCGAGGGGTCAGTGTCTTGCTTAGGGACACTTTGACAGACTGGTTACTACTGTTACTGTTAAAACTACAAACAGGCGCAACAACAACAACAACAACAATGATACTAATAATAACAATAATAAAGACAATGATGACAACAACAAGAGTTAAAGAAGGAAGAGGGTAAATACAGAAAGAATAAATAGCTTAAAAAAATCTTTTGCCAGCAGTCCCTGCTTAAGCTTTTCTGGTCTACCAACCATTCAAAGCACTTGATATATGCTAAATAATGAAATACATATTTACAGTTTGAAATCTGCTGACCGACGGCCTGAATGTGTTGTGTCCACCAAAGCCCACTGTTTCTTGATTAGCAGTGAATCAATCCTCAGCAGTTATTGTGGAAACTCCGCCACAACAGCTTCCATTTATCTGCATACATCAGCTTCTTATCAGCACATGTCTTTGGTCAGGTTTCTGACTGCTGAGGTCTGGGCCCGGGGCCACAGGGGGCTTCAAGAAGATACAGAGTATTTGAACATTACTGAATTCAAAACAAACAGATAAACACTTTCTCAGATAGCGAAATGGGCAAGACTTTTACTGTCCACTCCTTCATTCAAAGTTTTATGCTCCCTGTGTAAAAAATGGCAGAAACAACAAAATGTTGACTGAAATGCAACTGTACACTGCACTGTTGTTTCAGAACCATGTACAATAGTTGTTAATGTTGCGTTGAAGTCTGCATATGTGAGATACATAAGGTATATCACAGAACCAGTCTTCAAATGTTCTTTATAGTCCTCTGAGCCCCACTGACCCACAAAGAGTACACAAAGTACAGCAAGCTACACAAGGACATCACCAAGTTAGTACACACTCTTCCTTCTTCTAAAGCAGGGCATCTTGCATAATGAGACAGCAGCATTAAAGCTTCCTGCACATGACGAGCAGAAAAACTGCTGTGCGCCCAAGTGATGCTGCTAGGTTGAATATTGCACTGGGTATTTGCTGTTGGCCTTCTGAGGTGCATCCAATCAGACACAAGGTGCCAGCTAAACCTGTCCAAAGCAGCTGTGGGTTAATATAACATTAATTTAAAAGTGTATCATGCAAAGTAAAAAAAAAAAAAAAAAAAAAAAAAAATCATTGCATCTTCAAAATACATTAGAAATCAGCTCAACAAATAAGTAAAAAAATGCATAATAAAGAAATATAACAGAGAGGACTATTTTGATCAGTTTCACGTGAGACTTGAGAGAAAAATGTACAGTTATTTATTTTTTTTCATGTTTAAAAACATGCTATGATTATTTCAGCAACTATGATGCAGTGTTCATGGCTTTAGCTGGCATCCTGACAACAGTAACGATCACTGAAGCTCATTGGCAATATAGTATGGACTACCATTTGAAAAACTGAAATGACAGACATAAATGATTTCTCAGAGACGAAGCTGTAATTTCTAGGAAGGCGATGGCCATATCACAACCCAGTATTGTTCATTTGACCAAAAGACCATGATTCTTTGTGGATTAATATTTTTATGTGCTTCAAGAAGTGACTGCTTACAGTTTAATGTACTGTAGGCCTATGGTAGTTAATAAAATATAAACTGTACAGTTGAAAGCTGCTGGATCACAGCCTGAATGTTTCATGTGCTGAGGACAAACAAACAAACAAAAAACATTAAAACACTAAAGGCCCGGATTTCATGAGCATGTTGACTTCAAGCTAGAATTTGGAACAAAATGCTTAAGGATCGCAGCCAGTCCCCTAAAATTCACTGTGCACAATCAGATGTAAGATGTAACAGATATAACACTGCTGGCTGTCAGTAATGAAAGGGTCATTCTATCCAGTTGCTTCTCTTCTCTTCACCCCCTCTTTCCCCTCATCCAACCCATCCCCTCACCCCCACTTCTCCCCATCCCCATCCCTGCCCTTTCCCTCTCTCCCTCTCCCTGTCCTCCTCTGCCTACATGGAGCTGACTGTGTGGAGAGTGTTGCTGTCCACAGTGGACATCTGCCCCTGCTCTTGCCCTGTGGTCATTCTGCATCGACACAGGAAGGCTAGCAGTTTGTCTACAGCCCCTTTCCTCATGAAAACATACAAACCCAAGTCCATAAGGGGACTCAGCTGAACAACACTTAGTTGCAATTTTGAGTTATTGCTGCAGACATGTACCAAATGATTGAGGGCAGGAACAGCAGTGTGTAGTTAAGCAGCACCAGAACCAAGGTTCCAACAATTCACTGTTTTTCCTCAGGAGTCACTGAAATGGAGGATGACAGGGCTTTGAGGGTCCCAGCCAGGAAGAAGATGAGCAGGGGAAAGGGCAGGAGGAGGTAGATGGACAGGAGGATGGATGTTACCCTGATGTTAAACACAGAAACAACAAGAATGACATAGCAGATGGAGAAGGCCCAGACCATGAAACAGACCACAAGAGAGACCTTGATGTTTCGCCTGAAGTGGTACCACAGTGGCCAGGTAATGACCAAATACCTATAATAGATAGATAGATAGATAGATAGATAGATAGATAGATAGATAGATAGATAGATAGATAGAGTAGTTCAGGTTCAAGTTCATTCAAAGCCAAATATCTCAAGTTTATAAGTAACAGGATGACACCACCTGACTTAATCCTCTTTGTGAGCTGTTGAGAAGGACCACAATGGGAGGAGACTCCTTCATGGCCAGACAGGCATAAAGTAGGTGCCAACCCATTGAGCAAATTACCAACCATAATACACAACATTACAGTAATCAAGGTGAAACTTGACAAATGCATCAACAGCAGTGTCTGCATCACATATACTTATCATAGACCTAATTTTAGCAATATTGCAGAGGTAATAAAACCAGTTTGGGTGGTGTTTTTGATGTGAGAGACTAGCAAGAGACTAGACTCAAAAATCACCCCAAGGTTTTTAGCTGTAGAGTTTTGAGAGATGATGCAGTTGTCACTAAAAATATGCTTCTGCATTTCAGTCTTACCAGCATAATATCACCCAGAGGGAGCATATAGATGGAGAATAGGAGAGGACCAAGTACCGACCTCTGAGGAAAACCATAGTTAAGCTCTCAGTAGTCAGAGGGCACATAATTGTGGTAGACACAATACTTTCTCTCTGAGGATTTACTCCAAGAGAGTGCCAGGCCACAAATACCAGTTGATTTGTCAACTTCCTTAACAGTATGGTGTGATCGACTGTGTCAAATTCTGCACTTAGATCAAGCAGGATAAGAACAGAGGTAGCACCAGCATCCATGGCTAAAAAGAAATCATTAGTCAGTGCAATTTCGGTAGAATGAAAACTGCAGAGGCCTGAGTGAAATGCCTCAAACAAATTGTTGGAAGAAATATGGTTGAGAAGCTGAGCAGCTACATCAAAGTAAATGTAGAATATAAATCAGAAAAAATTGCACACACATACACACAGGCTGTCTAATAGCAGATACAGATAGCTACCTTTCCATGGTGACACACACCATGAAGCTAACTCTGGCCATCAGACCGACGTAGTAGAGACAATCTGAGATGAAAATTAAATTATTGGGTGCCGTCAACAACATGATCAAGCAGCACATCTGGATGAGGTCAGAGACGAGGAGGTTGATGACGTAGACTGAAACAACATGGTTGTCTCGCACCTGCAGGAAAAGGAGTTCAAAATCAGCAAGGCAACAGTAACCACGCCCCACATGACTGATGCAGCGTGGGACAGTCAACAACAAACATGTCACCTGACCTGAAATTGTAGCATCTCACCTTAGAAGTTTAAAAAGTGTAAAAACTAGGGCTGGGCAACAATTAAAATCTTTAATCGCAATTAATTGCATAATTTGCCTGATTAATCACAATTAATCGCATTGTATTCGCAAAATCCAATAAGTATTGTAAAGAGCACTTTTATTTCAATGTTCTGCTGCCATATAAACGAAAGTGCCATAACATTTGTTGTGCAAACACTTTTAACATCACCACTTATCAGTAACACATATTTAGTGTAAATCTCAACTTAAAAAATGTCATAATAATAATAATAATAATAATAAATAAAATAAATAATAATAGTAATAATAATAAATTAAAGCTTATTGCCACTGCCAGGACATTCTCTTTATGAAAAAAAAAAAACCTACCAACAAAATCCTGAGCCACAATCAGGACAAACAGGCAATTTCTGAGGTAACAGCAGAAACTTTTAACAGGGAGCAGCATTACCAGTCTATGTTCAATACCAAAGTGTGAAGCACAAAAAAGTTCACTACTGAAACTTCCTTTACAGGGGACTAGAATGTAAAGCGCATGTTTTACTGGACTTCTGTTTTTTTTCTATTCCTCTGCACTAAGCCAGTTGCTAAGGCACACACGATTATTTACATTTTCATAAGATAAAGAAGCTCTCTTTTTATTTTGCACAGCAAGAGAAAACAACCTTTCACAAGCGATTGTTGCGCAATCAATAATCAACCATGTTGTCTGTGTCGCTGTCCGTTGTGCTGCTGCAACCGCGTATAAACAAAAGTCTGTTTATAATGAAAGTACAACAGTCTGTGTGCGCAGGGATCCGGCAGACCTGGTGCTGGCCGGCACCGCGTCAGTACAGCCAGCACCGGCCGCGGCACCGCGCGGTGTGCGGTGGCTGTCAGTTGGACCTTTCTGAAGGAGGAGGAAGTTACCTCCGAAACTGTCACGGTAAATAAACATCCCATGTCTGATTAAAAGGACCAAAAACGTCTTTTAGTTAAAAGGAAGACATGATGAATGTATTTGAACTACACTGATTTATAATGTCGTCGGGCCATGCCTGTGTCTGTTTCAACGTGATGACGCGCACACCAGGGGCAAACGTGCTTGGGCGCGTTTGGGCTTTAGACTGAGTGCAACAGACTTTTACAAAATAAAAGCATGTGAGCAACATGCGTTAATGCGCGATAAAGTAAATATCGGCGTCAATAGTCTAATGAATTAACGTGATAATAACGCGTTAACTTGCCCAGCCCTAGTAAAAACATGGTGCTCCTAACCTCAGATAGTGTGAGGAGGCTGAGATGGAACTACAGGGACTAATGTGCATGTGTGAGTGATTATAAAAATTTTATTTACTATAGACGTGCACTTAGGCAGGCACACAAATAAACAAATCTTAATCATTTCATACACACCAGGGAATACAGAGAGCAGATGGCCAGCAGAGTCAATGGAAAGCCGATAGAAATTACAATCCATGATGCCACATATAATGCGAATGACAATTCAGTCTCTTGCTCATCATCAGTACAGTTGTCATATGAGATGTTGTAGAAATCTTCAGTGTCAAGGAGACATTGCACAGTTCTTCCATTGCTCTTTAAAATAGTATCTGGATTTTCTAGTACAGCTTTCTTGGGGAAAAACATTTAAGAAATGAGGAAGAAGAATCAGTTACAATCATCATCAATACATTACATATACTAAAATGTAGAAAAGCCAGACCAAAAGGTTCCATTTGATACTGAATAAAAAATCCCCTCAGGTTGAATCGCAATTATGATGGTTATTACTGGTACAAATAATATAGAATAAAAAAAACAAAACAAAAAAAAAAAACAATAAATAAATAAATAACTATGAAGTTAGACATTAAGTTAGAAAAAGGAATAACTGATATAGACAACAGGAATAAATATATAAATAAATAATAAATAAATATAATACATATAAATGAAAATATAATAAAACATATATTTACAGTTTGGAAGCTGCTGGACCGAAGTCTGATCGTGTTGCATCCACCAAAGTCCACCGTTTCTTTGTCTGCATCCAAACAGTCGATGTTTGGAATTTGGAGCTGAACTAATGAATTGGTATATACCAACTGACAGGGAGTACCACACACATACTATATACATAAATATATTATACACACATAACTATATCCCAAAATATTTACAAATATAATAAATACCTTTCCCCACTATATACAAAATACAAACAAACTCTCTACATCAATAAATACATTAAATACATGTGAACAGTTGAACAGAACTCCCCTCTGCCTATTATCCACTGGTAAACCCTCCTGGAACTAATAAAAGGTGTGCAGGCCCCTGGGGAATCTTTTTGCCCGAACACCTGGGAAGGAGAAGAAGAGGCAGAGGTAAATTCATGCATTAGTGACACAGTTCAATATGCTATTGCTCCTGAGTTATCTGTGACGCGTCATCTCTTTACACACATTACTGCAGGATTTCATTAGAAATCACCGTGTGCTCCCATTCATTACCGGAGAATGACCAGCCAGCCCAGCCCAGCCTCCCCCGCTGTGCTCGCCTGACTATATCGGCTGCAATATACAAACATTCAATAAACAATACATTTAAGACAACCATGTGGGTTCCTTTCCCCGTTGCTGATAACCCACAATGTGTAAAGGTTAGTCCCATACAGCAACTACTACAAGTTTGTGTTGGCTATCTCTAGTAATGGCAGTCCACCGTTACAAAGAGCAAAATTCCTCTGAACCAACTTTTATTGTGAGCTTACTACTACTACTACAACTACTGCTGCTGCTACTGCAGTATAGTACATAATACATACATATTTAGAGGTACAGAATTGCAAACAAATTTAAATGTGATTTACCAGGTAAAGTTAAAAATGTAAAGACAGACAGAGTAAATACAGAATTGCTGCTGTAGTGTGTTGGTCATGTTACTTAAAAAATACATTGTAATTGGTTTAGTGTCAGTTCTCAAGTAAGTTCAGCGGGTCCTTGTACAATTTACACCATTAGTTTGCTGACAATCTATTTCATATCTGACACTGTAACTGAAATATTCCTGTCCAAATTGATACTGGTGCGAAAAGGAATTTATTGGAGGCAGAGAAAGAGAGAGAGAGAAGCTTCTGCTATGTTGAAGGACTGAAGGACACTGGCTGCACTTAAGATGTGGAAAATTGGGATGTATTCCACCCAGGGAAGCAGGGAGCTCCAGGAAGATGGGTTTGAAATGGTTACACAGTGGAGAGCAACCTCAGTTTCCTGAGTCACTATCTCTGTTTGGCCATTGGATTGAGGATGATACCCAGAGGAGAGACTGGTAGTGGCCCCAAGGGTAGAGGCCAACAGTGACTTGGAACAAGCAAAGGGATGGAGAAGACCAGAGCTGGGCTTGGTGGATGTTTTATTCTGGGTACACAAAGGGCAGGCAGAGATAAATGAGGCAGTGTTAGTCTTCATAGTGGGCCACCAGAACTGCCAGCATAAGAAGGCTAGTGTCTGGGTGGGTCCAGGATGAAAGGTGAGTTTAGAGGAATGAGCCCACTGGAGGACCTGAGAGTGGACAGAATCAGGGACAAAAAGACGATCAACATGACTATTACCTGGGTCAGCCTGTTGGTTCTGGGCCTGTTTGACAAGAGATTTGATCTCCCTGGTGACGGCCCAACGAGACGGGTAGGTGGTAGGACGGACTCTGAATCAGAACTGGTCTCCTCTGCAGTAAACTGGTGTGACAGAGCATCCGGCTTGGTGTTGTGGGTACCAGGGCAGAAGGTTAGGGTGAAATTAAATCTGCAAAAATACAGAGCCCACCTGGCTTGCCTCGAGTGCAACTGCTCAGCCGACTGGATGTAGAGGAGGTTTTTGTGGACCGTCTATACTATAAAAGGCTGGTCTGAGCCCTTCAGCCAGTGGCACCACTCCTCCAGGGCCAGTTTAACAGCAAGGAGTTCCTGGTTGCCAATGCTATAACTTCTCTCTGCAGGAGAGAGTCTAAGGCACAAGGGTGGAGTGTATTATCTGTAACAGCACTCTGTGACAGGACAGCACCTACCAGCACCAGAGACAACAGGAGGTATGGCAGAATGGAAACAGTTATTGTGGCAAAATGTGCTCCAAGAGATTTTTTTTCACCTGCAGATCAGTCAATATGACGATTGTGTTTCTTAAGCCAGGGGATTCCGAGGACCAAGGGTGTTTGAGAGCAGTCAATGATGTATAGCTTGATGTCTTCCTGATGATTTCCAGATATCCAGAGAGAATGAGCTACTTGGGCTAGCGACTGTCCATTTAAGGCTGCTGCTTGACAGAGTTGGATTAGTCAGAACTATGTTGTGGACCAAAACTTAAGTTCGAGAGGCCACATCACAAATTAGATGAGGGAAATCGCATAACAGCCTTTCAATATCTTCACACAGGCTCTCAGGTAGATGTGATAAATAATCAGGTAAATTTGATGAAACGTCTCAGTTGCTAAGCCTAGCACCTTGGGCAGTAGCATTACCAAGAGCTAATCCATCTGGATCAGAAACCACCTTAGCAACTGATTTAACAATGTACCTTGGTTTTTGAGACTACAGGTGTGGGCAGCATTTCAGATCCTTCTCAGGGGTGGAACCTTTCTAACATGTTCGTTTAATGTGTGGGAATGGTGCTTCTGGTCTGGAGCATGGATGACATAGTTGGTCTTGCTAAGCTTGTTATCTACAACATATGGCCCACAAAAGCAAGCTGAGAGAGCAAAACTAGGTACAGGCACGTGGTTGAAAAAACAGCTCTCTGGTCATAATGACTCTTTGTCTTTACCTGGGAAGATTTCTTTAGCCAAGGAAGAAGCAGACTCCAAGCACTGTTTCAATTTGGCATTGTAGTCATGAATGCTCTGGAGACTCAACTGGGGCATGATTAGCTGCTCCTTAAGGACTTTCAGAGATCCTCTCTACTAAGTTCCAGCTCATGGATGATTGGCTGATGGCAGGGAAATTAGCTACACCTGCACTCAGTTGTACCCAAAGACATAAGCAGGTGAGACACCACCAAGCTGCATCAGAAAGCACAGCAGAAGAGAGCCACACACAGCACACAGAGGCCTCCTGTTTCTGGCATGTAACAGTTCGTCCTATTTATAATGTTTCTGTCACCTCTACTTATGAGTTTGGTTCCTTACTGCAGTGTATGCAGTGTCAGGGGAAATGTGGTATAAAGCAAACACATTATTACAGTATATGGCAGTATGTAAGTGATGTAACACATTATGAATATAATTCTGTTAATATTATCAGTTACTTACATGTAACATTTGACATTTAAATGTAAAAGTAAGTAAACTATCTTTCTGAAGAAACATGCTTACTTTGTTGTATTTTTTAGTTTAGTTTTTTTTTTTTTTTTTTTTTTTTTGCCGCTTTTTTATTTACTATTTTCTAAGATAATGAAGTTTGATTAACTAATGTCTAAGCACAGCGTATTAGATTTATTAGATAAATTAATATAGTGCAAACTGCACAGGTAGCACTTTTTCTGAGACTTTGTTCAAGTAATTTACATAAATAATGAACAATAGAGGTCCTAAAATAACGCACTTTTCACTTGTTTAAACCAAGCATCTGTAAACCGTCTCCAACTGGTCCAAAATGCAGCTGCCAGACTACTCACCAGGTCTAAGAAATCATGTCATATTACACCAATACTTGCCGCCCTACACTGGTTATCGGTTCACTTCAGAATCCAATACAAGGTACTACTGTTTACTTTTAAAGTTATCCACGGCTCTGCTCCCAGCTACATCTGTGACCTCATCCACCATCACACTCTCCCAGTCGCTCTCTGCGGTCAGCTGACCTGGGGCTCCTGGTAGTGCCCCGCACCAAATTAAAAACTAAAGGTGATCGGGCCTTTGCAGCAGTGGCACCACGCCTCTGGAACTCGCTTCCTCAGGCTCTGAGAGCTGCCCAGACGGTGGATAGCTTTAGAAAGCAGCTTAAAACACATATTTTCCGGCTAGCCTTCTTAACATAGGCCTGAGGTTACGCTTTCCCCGGGTTCTTTTATTTTCATTTGTACAGTGTATGGTCTGCTTCGTTCTTGCTGGTGAGATAATGCACTTGGACTTTATGTTGCACTGCCTCTTATGCATAGCTATGGCATTATTGTTGATGATGTTTTTGTTGTTGGTGATATCTATGTTAATAATGATGTGACGGTCACCTGACTGTTTTTGTTTTATCTGTTTTTACTGTAAAGCATTCTGTGTATTCGTACTGCGAAGGGTGCTATATAAATAAAATTTTACTTACTTACTTACTTACTTACTTACTAAAATTGTGGGACACCACATGGAATATATTTTACTTCAGCTTCCATCTTCACCATAGTAACAGAAATCGAGGCTCACGGGCATTATAGTTTTTAGTGACATTTTACATACTTAAATAAAAGAAAATTCTTTCTGTGATTTCTTAGAAACAAAGTTGAAACATTTAGGATCAGCTTCCATATGGTAACATACAGTGGAAAGCTGCTAGACCCCTGCCCGAATTTCTTCAAATGCTGATGTTCTCTGTTTCTTGGTGTGCATCTAAATAATCTTTCAGCAGTTACTGTGAAAAGCAGCTTCCTATTTCCTATTTCTGCTTTTTATAAACCAATGAAACTGTATTTGTCAACTTGTAAGACCTGACATGCATTTCTTGTTGTAAAAAAAGGAAGTAATGTTTGATTTTGTCAGGTTTGTTTTCCTGTTTACTGATCCTAAAAAAATGGCTTGTCATGTGTACCAAAGAAACATAAAGTTTGCCCTCTTATGGCAAGCTGTTTTAACTTTTAATAACTAGTCTGGTTATATATTGCAGATATCTGTAATTCAGATCTTCTGAGTCAAAAATGACATTTCAGATATCCACAATGTCATTCTTTCTAGGACAACTAACATCACGTCTGTCATGTATATGAATCACTGATATCTCTGTTGTTTTGACTAGTCAGAATGGTGTTATTGATATCTTGAGTGAAAATTCGGACAACTCACAATGTAGTTAATTAGGACTCATCAAAATGACATTGCTGATCTGTAATGTTAATACCACATAGTCAAACTTAGCTATTAAATGTTAAAACAGCTTGCCATAGCCTTTTCAGTGACACACTAAACTAAATAGAACTCAACTCAACTAAACTAAAAGCAAGTTCTTATTTTTATTCTGTTTTAATTAATTTATTTTAAAATTTGTATTCATTTATTTATTATTTTCTTACAATAAAAATGTGTTAAGATAAAATAAAAAAATTTATGCATAAACAATGACAATGATAGTAATAATAATAATAATAATAATAAACTTTATTTGAATTGCAGCTTTCCAAAACAGGGTTTACTAAGCGCTTTATATAAATTAAGATGTTAGATTTAATAGAACAGTAAAAACATAATATAAGAACACAGAGTCAAATGAAACAAAACAAAGAGTGAAACAACCAGTATGCAACAATAAACAGGCCTACATGCTGAAAGGCAAGTCTATAAAAATGAGTTTTCAAAAGAAACTGAAAAGATGGAACTGACTCAGCTCGGGCTTTTGAGCCTGTCACAATCTGTGGTCTTTGAGATTCCACTATGCTTGTGGACCGCCAACCCTACCTACCTCAACAAAAATTGCTCTCCTCTGCCATCAGATGTAACACCACCAGCTGTCAGTAATGAGTAGGTTGTCTTATCAGTTGCTTCTTTTCTCTTCTCTGCCTCTTTCCCCTCAATTTCTTCCCCCTGCTTTCCCTCTCTCCCTCTCCCTGTCCTCCTCTGCCTACATGGAGCTGACTGTGTGGAGAGTGTTGCTGTCCACAGTGGACATCTGCCCCTGCTCTTGCTCTGTGGTCATCCTGCATCGACACAGGAAGGCTAGCAGCTTGTCTACAGCCCCTTTCCTCATGAAAACATACAGAACCAAGTCCATAAGGGGACTGAACCGAACAACAATTAGTTGCAGGGTGTGATCAGAGGTGTAATTTTGAGTTATTGCTGCAGACATGTACCAAATGATTGTGGGCAGGAACAGCAGTGTGTAGTTAAGCAGCACCAGAACCAAGGTTCCCACAATTCGCCGTTTTTCCTCAGGAGTCACTGAAATGGAGGAGGACAGGGCTTTGAGAGTCCCAGCCAGGAAGAAGATGAGCAGGGGAAAGGGCAGGAGGAGGTAGATGGACAGGAGGATGGATGTTACCCTGATGTTAAACACAGAGACAACTAGAATGACATAGCTGATGGAGAAGGCCCAGACCATGAAACAGACCACAAGAGAGACCTTGATGTTTCGCCTGAAGTGGTACCACACAGGGAAGGCGATGACCACATACCTATAATAAAAAAAATGGACAGATAAATAGAGAAGGAGATAGTCTGACCTTGAGGATGCCTCATAAATATCAAGGTGTGCCCACTCTCTCTCTCTCTCTCTCTGTCTCATAGCAGATACAGAAAGCTACCTTTCCATGGCGACACACACCATGAAGCCAACACTGGCCATCAGACCGACGTAGTAGAAACGATTCGTGATTAAAATTAAATTATTGGGTGCTGCCACCCACATGATCAAGCAGCACATCTGGATGAGGTCAGAGACGAGGAGGTTGATGACGTAGACTGGAGCAACATGGTTGTCTCGCACCTGCAGGAAAAGGAGTTCAAAATCAGCAAGGCAACAGTAACCAAGCCTCACATGACAGACGCAGCTCACTGTGGGACAGTCAGCATTGATATGTCCACTTGCTTTGACTGTTACCACACCACTGAATGTGCATTATCAGTCATAATCACCCCCATACAGTATGGGTCAGTAGGGTCCTACTGGATCTTCCAGTAAGTCTGAAATCTGCTATCATGCATTCCTACTTTCAGTCATGCTTAACCACTCAAACATTAATCGGTCAGAAGATTCAAGATTCAAGAGAGCTTTATTGTCATTTCCACATACATAGAAATGAAATAGGGTACTTGGGGTTCAGCAGCAGCTGGATAGGTAATAGAAAATAAAACAAAAATAAAATAAGATAAATAGATAAATAAAGTGACATACCATAAATAAAGTGGCATGCCATAAGGCTATTATCATCCACTACTATCATCAATCTTAGCTTAGTTTTCATTATCTGCTTGGTTAAGGTTGGGACAGGGTTGTCATGGTCAAGGTAAGGAAAATGTTAAGGTTAACTTGCATGTGTGGATGATTATAGAAAATTTCAGATACTATAGATAGGCACACAGGTAGGCAGACAAATAAACAAATACATAAATATTAAGTTAAATATTGTACACACCAGTGAATAGAGAGCACAGATGGCCAGCAAAGTCAAAGGAAGGCCGATGGAGATGACAATCAGTGCTGTGACATATGAGACAGCTGAAAAATCACCCATTCTTCAGAGTGAGACCTGTTGTTGGCATAGCATGTCATACTAATCAGTAGGGTTTCTCAGCCTCCACTCAAAACTTGTGTTACCACTGCCCCTACTACTGCTACTAGCACCAAAAACATAGTGTACCCCTGATTTTTGAGAATACACAAACATGTCAACAATACTCAATAACATAATGTTCTGTAGACGGTAGAAAGGTAACTGGCAGATAAATCATATCTGCATTTCTTGTGGAAACAACTTCTCATGAGGTGGAATGACAAAAATTAGTTAATCAAGCTTTGATTTACAACACAAGATCATCATTA
Source organism: Myripristis murdjan (assembly GCF_902150065.1). Lineage (NCBI taxonomy): Eukaryota > Metazoa > Chordata > Actinopteri > Holocentriformes > Holocentridae > Myripristis > Myripristis murdjan. Next base: position 8,022,008 of record NC_043994.1, read on the forward strand.
AAACATAATTATTAGAAACTGCAGAGAAGCAAGAAAATAATAGCATTATATATGAGAGCTGAGAATAACATCTACTGTAACATTAGACATAGACATTAATAGCAAAAAAGAGACAAAAAAAAAGAATCAATGTCATGTGCAACAGGAATTAAATAAGACAAGAACGACAAGAATTCTCTATAAATAATGTATGCATAAAACTGAATGCAATGCTAAAAATTAAAACATTAAATTTACATCAAAACATCAAAATAGGTAATAGACCAAAGTCTGAATGTTTTGCATTTACCAAAGTCCACTGTGTCGTTCTAAACATCCAAACAGCCAGTCACTGTGAAAAACACCCACAGCAGCTTCTATTTATCTACACACATCAGCTTCTCATGACCCGATAAAGTCTGTGGTCAGATTACTGTCTCCTGTGGTCTGACACACTAACATGCATAAAGTAAAAGACAGTCACATTTTTTTGTCATGTCTATCTTCCTGTTGTATTTGTAAAGATAATGCTCCTGCAGTGATGATCTATGTGTATACATGTGTGCGCGCGTGCACACACACACACACAATCAGGGTCTGAATACTTATGTCAATGTGATATTTCAGTTTTTTCTTTTTAATAAATTTACAAAAATTTCTACAATTCTGTTTTCACTTTGTCAATATGGGGTACTGAGTGTAGATTAATGAGAGAAAAATGAATTGAAACGATTGTAGCATCTTGTGCTGTGTGGTTGTTTTAGGCTATGTATTTTTATTTTTTTTTAAATTTTTTATTTTAAATTTTTTTTTGTGCACCAACCAGGAGCTGTAATGTAAGTCATGTAAACATGTAGTCTTTTATTCTGACACTATAAAAACATTCTAGGTAAAATTTTATTAAAATAAACTAACCTTAACTAAATGTTGTTTATGCCCAAACCTAACCATTCCCTAAACCTAATCAAGTAGTTTTGTTGGCTCATGGTGACAAAACTGGCTAAAATGCCACCCAACATGATACATTGAGATATATTGACTAGAAACATATTTGTGATACCTCAGAAACACATGTAATCCATGACCAAAAACACATTTGCGCCTAAATAATGAAGAATGCAGTTAAGCTGTACTGGGATGTAAATTTTTAGGAGATAGGCTCTCGTTAAGCATACCAGGGCCTTTTCCAATGAACCACAATGCACAACAGCCGGAGCCTGGCTCTGTTAGACCTAAATGGAACAGAGGCTTACTTCATGTCATCAGTAATGCCTGTGTTTACTCTGATATTCATGTCAGAATGGCTGCTGTGAAAAGGGTCTATTGCCTTGAAGTGTGCTGTAGCCATAAAGTTCACCAGAGGGCAGAGTGGTGCAGCTGAGCAGCTTGTTGGCAACTGAGAAAACAGCTTCAAGAGTCCTCCTGACACATGGTTGTGGTTTTGATCCTTGATGATAATTAGGTATTTCTGATGAACACAGATTTAAAGACTTAAAAATATGAGTTTATTAATTATTAAGATCTTTCTTGCATCCTTACAGTGCTGTCTGCTTCCTGGAAAAGTCAAGAACACATAAGACAAGTCACATTTTTATTTTCTAAGTCCAATCCAAATTCAGTTATGCAGAGACCAGTCAGCAGCGTTGGATTCCCATTTCAACCAGTCATAAGATATTTGACATATCTGGCTTTTATTCTTGTTGTACATGTGTTCTTGTTTTACATGAACCAAGTGACAGACATATTGCAGAGTATCTTGTGTCCCAAGAAAGCTACAGCTGGACTTAAAGAATCTGTGTCATAATATAAAGTACAGTTTTTAAAAAAAATAAAATAAAATAAAATTAAAAAATTAAAATAAAATAAAATAAAAAAAACATGGTTATCACCACGAAGGGCAAGAGCCAATGGGGAAACTCCCTCTATCCCCCATGTTTCTGTACATGTATAGGGCCCTGCTGCTGTGATCCAAACAAAAACTATTCAGCTTCTGGAATACATTCAATTTACAGCTGTAAAGGACATACAGTACATATTGAATGTAAACATTTGTATTTGTATGACATGCTGTTCACACTGTCATAACACACTGAGGTAGTCTACCATATTCCCATAAAAAGATACAGTGTGATAAGGCATGTGCATTGTTTCTTATCAGATCATATTGCATATATTGTAGATAGTGATAGCATATGCACCATTATGCCCAAAAATATGTACTAACTCCTATGCAGAGAATGTACATAAATGTGAAATTAAGAACTCATGCATAGATTCATCTGCTGTGTCAAGTTCATGTGTATCTTTAATGTTCCCAGTGATCTTCTGTATTCACTGTTTGAGAGGCGGATAGGAGCTGCTGCTAATAAATGCAGGCGAGAGTGAGGCACAATCCACCAACAGAAGTCAACACCTTATAAACTGTGGATTTAGTTCATTTTGATGCTTTTGAGATTTGCCTTCCCAGTTGATGTGTTTCAGAACTAACACCCTGAATTTAAAATTGGCTGCGAGACACCATTCATTCCATTTACATGGTCTGTGTTGGTGCCATCTATCGATGTTAATGCATGAAGTGAGCGATGTGCTTTCACTTTGAACACGTCCCAGTTCTCAGGGAACCAGCCTTTGTTAAAAAGCAGAGAAGCAAGGCTGGAGACCATCAGTATGGTGCCAAAGGAAAGCAGCATGCAGATGGTCTTGACTGGGGAATGCTGAATATAAACACCATCCTCAAAAGTGATACCTGGGAAGTGGAGGACTGGTGGTAGTCCAAGCAACGGCTCTCCACATAACAGTCTCAAAAACAGCCCCACCAGAAAGCCGACAGCAGCCCCATACCCATTGGAGATGCTGAAGAAGAGGACGCAGACCAGTTGAGGAAACATCAAAATGTAGGCAATTTCTCCCCCAAGAATCCAGAACGCCATGACGCCAGTGTGCAGGAAGGTGAGCGATGTACCGGCCAGGCCCACCAACACCACAGCAGCACGGATTACCCATGAGATCTCTCTCTCTGAAGCCTAGAATGAAAGAAAGGTGGAAATTGGCACATAAAGTTATTTGCTTCTCCTATTATTCACAATCCACCCTCAAGTCATTCTCTTCTCTTATTTTGCTATGTTGTATTAGGTTGTACTTTCAGTTCCTCTGCTCTCTTCTACTACAACTACTTTTCCAATGTCCTTCCTATTTCTTATAATCAACACCATACTTATTTTCTTGCTCCTCTATCTCCCCGTATCTCCAAAAAGATCTGCAAAGGGAAAGTACAGTTTACTTTTCAGAAGAAAAAGATTTGTATTTGGTGGTGCACTTGTGCCAAACCTATAGACATACTGAATGAATTCAATTTTTTCACCTCAGTTATATTTACAGATTTGGTAGTATAAAAGAAAAGCTTCACATGCACTGAGGTTAATTCAGTTAATTTTATACCTTCAATAGTGTTTTTCCAATGTTTTTCCATCCATTTTTTTTTTTTTTTTTTTTTTTTTTAGAAAAGTGCTGTACCAAATTGTGCCGTACCATACACTTTGTGCACTGATTTACAGACTTCTGGGCATCCAGGATTAGACATAGTGGAAGTAGTTACATCAAATCTGTTTATTATATAAGAATGTCCTGTTGTTAGGAGATGTTTAAATAGTTTTAGATCTTGTGTCTCAGTTGGTTGACAGTTAATGTCAGCATTGCCCACCTACCTTACTTAAAAAGGTCCACCCTTGTTATGTACCACCCTTGTCATCTTTTCCCACTCCTTTCCCTCTTCTTCCTCATACATAGCTCCTGTTTTTCATAGAACTGTCTCTTTGACCTTAAATGGATAGTTCACCCATTCTGTATGATATTATAGATTATATTACTTATTAGTTAGCTGGGGGGAAGTCCACCTCAATGGCAGGAGGCTAACAATTAGCATTTGGAGCATCCAGCCTGTATCCAGCACTCAGTAACAATGAGAGGAAGATAGCACCACTACTGTCCTACAGAACAGCCTGGGGAGATGTGAAATAATATCAAATTCACCTCAAAATGGGTGAACACTGTCTTTAAACTCCCACCTAATCTCGTCTTTCCACATCTTGCCCATTCACTTTTCTCTACCTCCTCCTCTTTCCTGTCTGCTTCTCACCTGCGGCCTGAGGATCTTCTTATAGATGTTGGTGGTGAAGATGGAGGCTGCAGACAGCAAGGCAGAGTCAGTCGATGACATCACAGCAGCAGCCACGGCGCCGATGCCGACAACGGAGATGACAGGCGGGGTTAGATAGTGCAAGGCGATGGGTAAGATCAGACCCGTCTGACCTCGCTCAAATGGAGATGGAGAACCATATGAGGTCAAGTTCCAGTCTGAAAAACGGACAAGGCACAGCGAAAAAGACAAATTGATTGTTAGCCCTGTTGGTGGTGGTGATTTATAATGATGGTTTACAAAGACTGACTAAATCAAAGTCCAGTCACTTTCAGAATAAATTAATGAAATGTATACAGAACAGGGAACAGGCAAGAACATCACAGATATGAGAGCACTTTATTACTAAAACCGATGACCCTGATATCTGTCATGAGTGTGAAACCTGAGGCTCAGGAACTCAGGATAACGTTCCAACATCCAGGTGTTTTCAAAGACCCTCCATCTTTTGACTTAAATTTGATGTGTGGATCATAGGCAATTATCAGCCATACACACCAAAGATAGGCCATATAATGTATTATAGGCAAGAGAGAGGATATTGAGACCAATCTGATACCTCTTTAGAGGCCAGTGTAGAGAAACTACAGCAGTAAGAGTGATATTTTCTCAACTCAAACTCAGCTTTCCTCAGTTTATTGTAGATTTCAGAATGAGGAATTATGGCATCCAGACAGAAATGCACACATTTATAACATTGTCCATTTTCTAGCTGCTTATCTGGGTAAAGTGCACATTGGCAACAGGCTGGGCAGAGCAGTTCAGATGACTTTTATCCAAACAACCTCCTCGATCTCCCTCACTCTGAAACCTGGTTCATTCATACAGTGTGGAGGATATAATCCCTCCATCATGCCTGGGGCCCAGGATCTCTTAACAGATGGTCAAAGAGCAAACCACCTTTTTGGAAAATGGGGACCACTACCATAACTGTCTGCTAGTCCAAAGGCGTTTTCCTCTAATCTAACCCTGCTGAAGTGATGTGTCAACCACAACAGCCTGACAATGTGTAGAGCCTTTAGCATTTCGGAAATAATTTGTTTTCTGGAAATGAAAGCAGTTGTGGATGTGGGTGTTTATACTGGGTGTCATTCCTGGATTTCTGAGCTCTTAGAGCTGTAACTACATAGCCCATGATTCATACTGTCAGTGTACCATTATCAGATTTATGCTTCTTTTTTTTTTTAGATCAATATTTCACTTTTGTCTACATTTTAGCAAGAGGAAACTGCTGTTCAGCTTTTGATGTCACTGGAACAGGTGTCAGGGACAGACATTTGAGGAGCCTCCCCAGCTTTTGCAGAGCTGTGTGTCATCTGTATAGCTGTGCAAGCTACTGCCACATCTACAGAAAACATCACCAAGCGGTAGCATGTATAGGGAGAACAGAAGAGATAGCAGCACTGATCCCTGTGAAATCCCTGTGAAAGGATGCTGAGTAACAATCAACAATCAACAATCAAAGGACAAGAGCCATGTCAGCGCTGTGACAGGGTCTAACCAGACACAACGGTGGATTACAGCACCACTATTGTACCTGTTGATGCAGCCACCGCCCCAACCAGCACAGGAGGTATTCCAAATGTAGGGATGAGGAAAGCAGCAGCATAGCATCGCATCTTGGCTGTGGCTGAGGAAGAAGCTGATAAGGTCCGCTGGTGGAAGTCCTGAAAGCCAAGGTCTCCTATACTCTTAGAATGAAGCAAAAAACAAAGAAAATCATTAGTACACATTACCCAGCTTTTCACCCTTTTTACCCACCATTTTTTGTTATTATTTTAAACTGAATTTGACATTAATTTTAATAAGGGAAACAGTTCTGCTGAGCATTTATACTTTTTATATCATATCAAGGAGTCTTGCACTGTGAGCTACAGAGTGGGTCCACTTGAGTAACTGATGGTCAAGTGCCTTGCTCAAAGGCATTTTAATTGCAGTTTATGAATAATGGGATAGTAATGTATTTAATTATTTAAAGGGATGGTAAACCCAAATAAAACCCAATAAGTTATGTTGTTCATAAGTGGCTACCACAACAATGGAGGACAGATCCTCTATTTGCAGTCTTTGGACAAGTTACAAGTCAGTGAGGCTGGGTTGAGGTCTAACAAATTCACTTGAGTTTTTTCAGAAACATGGGTGAGAAGGCAATTTGCAAATGAACAAAAAATGACTGTAATATTACTGGGGGAAAAAATGAAGAAAACTATATTTATAATCTTTAAAATGATATATTTAAACATCAGGTCAGCGATGCTGGCTCAGCTTCAGAATTCTTGTGTTTAAATGCTTGTGAACGGCTTTCACAAGCATCTCAGAGGGCCTATAATTTCGGATTCTGGAATATGTCTATTGTTTTTAATATTTGTCAACACATCATAAATGTCCCCACATTTGCTCCCCCAAATCTGGTCACTTTAAACTCTAACTAAAGCTCCATATTAGACTGAAGCACTTTGCTAGCCTCCACCTCTCCTGATTAAACATTAGATTGGTCAAATAAGCCATCCTAACAAGCTACCTGTTATTTAATTATTTAAAGGGATGGTAAATGGAGGGTTTATTGAGACTAGCGCATCACAGCAGGTGCAGTTGAAGAGTCGATCAAATGGTGGTGGAAGGGAAAAAAACTGAGGTTGTGTTGTGACTCGATTTCCTCAACTCTTATCTGTGAAAGTAATTTTGAATCCCTTCCCAGCAAAACCTATAGTCTGGCGATAGGCTAGACTGTGCCTAGAAAAGACTTCAGATTGCCAGAGTTTCATAACGCACATTTCAGTTCACCATTTAAAAGGTTAATGTTTTTTTTTTGTTTGTTTGTTTGTTTTTTTTTAAGAATAATATGTTTTCCATTACTTTACCAGCAGTAAAAAATTATCAATCCAGATCCAGGCTGTGTCTGAGGTGAGCGTACCGACCCAGGGGGCCTGGAAGGTGTTGTTGAAAGACGTCTCGGTGATGTCTGAGGAGGCAGGGCTCAGAAAGAGGAACGGGACACACAGCCACTGTGGAGAGAATAGGAGGCTCCATTTCATTCATTTCATCGGAACTGATAGGTAGGCAGGCAGGTAGGAATGTACTGAGAAGTTAGGAAAACATAGATTTTTTTGGACTGATTTCATTTGCATCCGTTTATCTGTTGTTGTTTTTCACATTTTTCATTATTTTTACTGACTGTATTTTATCATTTCGTAAATAAACTGACTACATGTACATAGTTTACACTGTATCAGTTATTCAAATTTTAACATTGTACAAATTCTTTCACTCATAGGTATCATGGTATAAAATGACAAAATAATACCAAAACTATTTTTTTTTTCCAAGTTCACGCTTGGTTTTACAGCTCAGGAAGAGGAATAACTCACCAAGCTGACAAAAATGAGAATGAGCTGTATGATGTCTGTGTAGGCCACAGAGTAGAGACCTCCCAGCAGTGTGTAGGTAATGGCCACTGCAGCAGAGATCCAGATGCTTACAGTGTAGGACAAATCCAGGATCACACTCATGGTAACACCTAAGACACAAACACATATGATAAACAGGACACACACACACATATGGACACACACCGAGGCATATAAGCATGCTCGCATACAATGCACACACTCACATGCTTCATACACATGCAGCAGTATGCACACTGGCATACACAAGCTTCCCCATACACACACAAAGTGACATGTTCTTACCCAGGCTTATCAGTGTTGACGTCACCCAGATGATTTCTGACATGAGCGGAGCCACAGACAGAAGGCCACTGAGCACGTTTCCATACTTGATCTGAAAGGGGTCCAGCATGGTCACGTACCTCCTCTCTCTCATTGGCTCGGCAAAGAACAGGCCGCCTTCGAAGCAAATGTAGCGCTGAGTTTCATCTTTGCAGTATTTAGACATAAACTTCTTTTTTTATTCTTCCATTTTTTCATGTATCCATTCATTCACACACCAAGCTTCACATCCATAACTGTGGATATAATACACTAGTAAAGAAACATGGAAATTCCAATATATTCTGTTTTCAGCTAAAAGTAGGGAGAGGATCATTTTAATCTATTCATAATTTAATTATGTTTATGATTATGATGATGATCTTATTAATTTTATTACTGTTTAATAAATCATGTATTAGCAATTTTACATGTTCTATACTTAGGTCTGATATTTCTAATATGGTATTTACATTTGATAAAGGTTGACTCTTAACATTTTTTGAAACTCTTATGATTTGTGCATAAGCATGGTATGAGGCAGCTCTATTTGACCAAAGAGTAAGAACAAATTTGGCTATAAACATACCGAAGAATCGTTTTCAAAATTGTTTGATACTGATAATAATCTCTTGCATTAAGTGATTTAACCTAAGTAAAAATTACAACCTCTTTTTTTTTTTTTTTTTTTTTTTTTTTTTTTACAAGTTATCAGTAATATACCAGTGGTCCAACATAAGGAAATGACACTTTCAGAATTAATTGATTATTACAAACTGAGAGAAAAAGTGACTAATATGTATATAGGATACACTGCATAACATTAATCTTTGAAAAGGTTCTACAAATCAAGACTGGACATGACACTTTGTGTGCTCTGTAAATAAATACATGGATTAACTAACTGGCAGAACCAGAAAAAATTCCAACTGTGGTTGAAACTTTCAGTGTGTTGGCTGGATGCAGGAACTAACCCCAGCTTTGTTTTCTCTGGGTGTGACTAACCCTAAGCCTGGCTGTGTCAGAAATGCACTTCAGCAACAACCACCATCTGCAGCCGTCTGATTTTTGTTTGGAGGGAACAGATTTATACAGGGCCGAAACCACCATTTCAGCATTGGGGGGGACAGATATCCTGATCATTGAATTGCTAATATATTCCAGCAATATTTTTTGGGGGGACATTTTTGGAATGCCTGAACACTGGGGGGGACTTATAGAGCAGAAGAGGTTACAGAAGGGGGCTAGGGCTGTCCTTATTTCAGTGTGTTTAAAAACTTGAGAAGTTATTGTAGTTTCAGTCTAAAGAATTTGTTTTATGTGCTAATTTTAAATCAGCAGTAATCCCTTGAATCTGTTTCAGCTGGGAGGAATGTCAACTGATTATAATTCTTTGATGGTCTACATGTTAAATGTGTAAAAAACAGTAAAGGAAGCAAAAAAATATAGACATAGATATCTGTAGATAAGGATAAATAAATGCCTATTTGTGAGGCTTTTCAGGGCTTATTCAGCAATAATGATTTTTTTTTTTTTTTTTTTGAAGGGACGGGAGGTATGTGGGTGGCCTCCATTGGGTATTCCCTCTTGCCCCTTTTCCACCAGAAAAAACCTGGTGCTAGTTCGGAGCTGGTGCTAGAGCCGGTGCTTAACTGGTGCCAACGAAGAACCGGTTTGCTTTTCCACCGGTCAAGAGCAAAGTGGAGCCAATTCAGAGCCACGTCATGACGTCTTCGGAAAACGTGATGACGGGTGCGCGAGACGCTCGCTCAGAATCACAATAACCATCATGAATGAATGAATGAATGAATGATACTTTATTAATCCTTTGCAGGAAATTACATTGTCACGGCAGCTTCATCACTTTAACACACATAAAACTGCATACTCATACTATACAGCGGCTGCAGCGTCTCTGTCTCTGTCCGCCCGTCCTGTCCTGAAGCCGGTGAAACTGATCAGTGAGTCGGGGATGATGTTGGTGAGCCGCGTCTCAGTCAAGCATATAACGCTGCTTTCCCGATACAGTTTCTGGCCCCGGGTGGAGCAGGATCTGGATTTATTGGTGATGCAAATACTGCTTGTGTCTTTACAAGCCTACATTTCAATACAGAGGCGAAAAACACAATTATTGCCGGCTACCTGTCGGATTCGCGATCGGAACGAATGACAGCTATGTTTAGTTATAAAACGGGTGCTTCTCATCCTTAAATGTAATTTGCTGAGCCGCGTTCCATGCCGTTGTAAAATCAGTATAACCCGCGGCTTCTCGGGGATTATTGTTTATGTTTATAGCGTTCGCAGTTCCTGTTTTGTTTTGTAACCCTGCCCACCAATGACGCGGTGGGCCGCGTCATCGGTTCTTTCTCTGGCTCCTGTTTAGCCCCTGCTCGGAGTCGGTGCTTGCCTAGCACCAGTTTGGAACCAGTTTGGCACCAGTTTGGCCCCAGCTCGGGCAGTGGAAAACCAAAAAACTGGTGCTAAGTCAGGCACCGGCTCCGAACCAGCCCTGGTGGAAAAGGGGTATCTGTGAAGTTATTTGCTGAAGATGCTCTTTGATTTTTGTGAAATAATAAAAACAATACTAATAATACTAAGTGGTATTCCAAGTCATTGTGTTTTCATTCAAAAAATTAAAATGCTGTGTTGGAGCCTTCAGGCATGAAATAAAGGTTTTCTAAATGTTGCCCAAGGAGCGCCTTGACAAGAGTGGATTGTTTGAAACTGAAACGAATAGCAGAACGAGTTAGCATGAGCAGTGGTTGCCACCATGGCTAAACAAAAAAACACTTCCTCAATAGCACATTCAAGGAAAAAGATGAATTACTAATTAAACAGGTTTGACAAGGTGAGCACAGCAAGGAGCACTGAAAACCAATGGAGGAGGAAAAAACAGTCTGCGCTTTAACAGGCTATCCTTTGTCAAAGTATGGCTGGGCAATATATCAATATTATATCAATGTCATGATGTAAGACTAGATATCGATTATAGGTAGATATATAGATATATAGATATAAAATAAATGACAGATATGTGCTAGAGGACGCAGTGGCAGGCCAAGACACAAACTCACATAGCAGCAGAGCCCTGAATCCTGAATTCTACCATCAGCCTCTTCATTTAGCAGTACCCCTGACTGGCTAGAGGCCCTTCAGGATGGAGCTACAAGGGTTAGGGGTTGAAATCTTTAGATAGATAGACAGATAGATAGATATACTTTATTGATCCCAACCAGGGAAATTCTTACTTACGAAACACCGCAGTTTTCAAATTTTCTGCAAATATGTATTAACCCTGAATATTGGTTATTGGTGTCCATGAATACTAATAATCGCCATCAGCCCTGAAAATCTGCATCCACTGATCCCTAGTTTTTTTTTTGTTTGTTTGTTTGTTTGTTTTTTTAAGCTCTTTTTTCAGTCTTTTTTGCAGAGGTTCACTGATTCTTTTTTAATCCAGAGACATAGCCCTGGGGGTTTCATCTGGGCAGTATGGCTAGTATAGTATTATGATTAGTATAATGCATAACTGTGAGTGGTGAGAATCAAAACTATGACAAAAATAGTCTCTGGTTTCTTCAGTTAACTGATATACAGTGAAATGAGTCTCATTTTGCACCAAGGAGAGCATCCCCAACTGGGTTAAGAAAAGAATCTTACCAACAATGAAGGCCACTGTTGCTGCTAACGGCATGACAGCCCAGAGTAGTCCCAAATTTGGATTGTACACGGCCTCTGCTGTGCCGATGATGAAGCTCCCTCCGACCCAGGTAGCTGTGCAGCACACAAACACACAGTTTGACAGTGGTATCTGCAACTAAAAGGCTCATCTGTTACAAACACCAGTTTGGACTAGTGTAAACTGCTATTTAGAAATGGAAATGAGTGAAGCTTGAACTGTGTGTAGGCCAACAGTATACAGCAACATTGAACACCCTCGAAATCTAGTGGTGCAACCCCAAGGCACATAATTCATGGCAAAACTGCAATTAAGAGGATCATATAGACTTTTAAAATAAAACAAATTGTATATAAATAAATTTTAAAAATATATAAATAAATTAAAGACAACATTTAGGTCTGTATGACACCTTAAGAGATCCTTTTTCACAGCAGCCATTTTGACATGAAATAGCAGGGTAAACACAGGTTTTATGACAACAACTAATTAAGTTCCAATTAGGCCTGTGGAATGGAACTCTAATTAATATCAACACCTGAATTTACCATGCTAGTGCCTAGATTGTTATTCACAGTGTGGGCGGAGGTGCTGCCTCTCCTGTTAAACCTGATTAATTCATTTGAAAGGCATCAAATGAAGGCTTATGCCATGCAGTTCGGTGTGCTAGGCAGATTAGGCACAGTGCCTAAAGCATCTTCCTCAAAATAGGGTGCCCACAACCAATCAGATTATTTGAAAGCTTCATTAATAGAAAACTGCACCTTAGAGTTGCAGCATTGCACCTTAGAGTTGCAGCAGAATCGACAGTCTCTGGCACACTTTTAAAAGCTAAAACGTTTAAAGAATCCAACTTTATATTATAAGCACATCTGAATCTGAATCTGAAACATATGCATTAAAGCATGTGGATTATCCCCCAATAAATTAGTAAATTTAGGGAATGTTAATAGACAACAGATTAGTCTAGGATAAGTTTGCAGTACTTCATGATAACCACGAGCGATCTATTAAGTGTATATTCCATTGTCTTGATGTCATTTCATCCAGCGTTGTGGAATCAGAGAAAAGGGCTTCTAAATGTGATTTTTTTTGTGGGGTGGGAGGGGTTACATATGAATTAAATGTAACAATAGGGCATGTGATTGTAGAGAGATGGATGAAGGAGGTGAATGAGGATATCAATTTTGGATCACAAGGTAAGGAAAGGTAAGGTATAAGGTAAGGTGGAAAGTAAGGTATGGTAAGGCAAGATGTAAGGTATTTGTAATTTTATTTGTACTTGTAGGTGAATTTGTTCTACATTGACTGAGTCAGCCTCCGTTTCCACACACAATTAACAGCTCAAGACAGGACTGTTGATTATTATCTGTCTGTAGCCTATGCTGTTGCAACTCAGCTGATTTTGGACTCATGACAGAGAGACAGAAGTTGGATGGGAATTTCCCTTCCCAGTCTATATAGATGGGTCTAACCCTTCCTCCTATCTTTTCCCCTGTCTCTTTCTCTTTCTCTCTCTCACTCTTTCAGCACAAGGGGGACTCAATGGAGCCTGAAGACCCCCTGCAATAAGACAGAGCACTCACTCTTGAGTTTCAACACCCTGGCTTTTGCAAGCCTTTAACTGTTTCTTATTTTTAATAAACCAAACACTAAGCTTCTCAATAGTGTGGTCTTTGATTGTGCAAATGCAGTGTTTGAATATAATTACCTCACATATTTTTGTTGTGGTAATGTTTGGTGTCCGTAGGACTGGTCCTGCTGACATAAGCCAACCATGTAGCCTAATTCTCTTCTCCGTGTCGGTGGAGAAACCATACGTTTGTGCTCGCAGTGACTGCAGCATCCCCATGCAGCACAAAATGATATAGATACAGATGTGTATGCGGCAAATGACATTATATAACATATATACATTATTTTTAGGACAATTTATTCTTAATGCCCTTATCGACATCTTCGCTGTCTTCCCCGGGCTTCAGGAATCTGCGCTCCATCCTGTGGGTTGCAGTGTGTCACTGTGGGCTAACGAAGATCACCTTCGACGGCACGTGGAGCGCCTGCTTGTTAACACCCAAGTCCCGCCCCCGCCCTACTTCTGATTGGCCAGTAGGCCTATTGTTAGTGTGACTGAGAATGAAAGCTGCGCTTCTATTGGATCCAGAGAGATGTCTGTTAGATAAATCTGGGCGAACCCCTTTTTTTTTCGCAGTCACGCCGGTACACCGGAGATCCGGCACTACATCGGAGTGCCATCAGCCCTGGAAGAATGGTGGTTACGAATTTCACCCTTTGAAATACTGATCCCCTCAGCTGACCTTGAGTTCCCCTCCTGGGAACTCAGAAGTTTGAGATGCAACCTGATTTATTCTACGAAGGCTAACGAGTTATATTGTGCATAGATAAACAATTTTCAGAGCAGGAATAATCCTGTGAGGTCATCGCTCACCAGTTGTGGTGAAGATGCCCACCGCCAAGCTGATCCTACGGTTGCCCAGGAGAGCCATGTCTGAATGTTCCGCCTGCGTCCTGTCTTCATCTCTCTTGGATTTGATCGAAGCCCAGATGCCGATTCCAAGCACCAGCAGGTAGAAGAGGAGAGTAACCACCAGTCCCGGGACGTTGAGGGCCATGGCGACCAGCTGCGCGCACAGGCTGCACTGACTTTTAGTGATGTGTCGGTCGCGAATGAAACGGCTCTTATAGCCGGCTCTTTGAAGTGAATGACGAGAGCGAGAGAGAGAGAGAGAGAGAGAGAGAGAGAGAGAGAGAGAGAGAGAGAGAGAGAGAAACGCGGCTCCCAATCAGGAGCCGCGTTTCCTCCCTTCTCTCACACACACACACACACAGCACACACGAACAGGAGAACAGGAGGGAGGGAGACGAGAGAGAAAGGCAAGGCAAGGCAAATTTATTTGTAGAGCACAGTTCAACACAAGGTAATTCAAAGCACAACAACACAATTTAAAACAATAAAAACAGTCAATATAAAGGGAAATAGAATTGGGAATGATAGCGAAAATAAAATACAGTAACATAAAATATCAACAGGCTCAGTACATGACCCTCATGTGCATGAATATTGAGGCAGCATGTTGTGGGCTTTAATTTTGAAACTGTCTCTGTTAGAGTTTTGTAATCAAGGAGGCTAAAATGTCCTAGATTAGCCGGAGGACAGGAAGGCACAAGTATTATCATTCCTGAGCTGGAACTGCACACTGCCTGTCTTATCTGCAATATTTTGTTTGTGAAGAAGGCTGCAAAGTCATTACATGACTTGTTGGACAGTTCAGGAGGGAGTGATGCTGTGGGGTTGGTCAGTCTGTCCACTACAGACAAAAGTGTGCGGGCATTATTACTGTTTCTATTGATAATCTCTGAGAAATATGATTGCCTTGCATTCTTCAGTTCCTGATTATAGTTGCGAATACTCTCTTTATAAATGTCGTAATATACCTGGAGTTTGTTTTTTCGCCACCTGCGTTCAGCTTGTCTACATAATCTTTTGTGTTCTTTAACCAGTGTGGCGTTCCTCCAGGGTGCCTTTTTTCTGCCTGACAGAACTTTGGTCTTAATTGGGGCGATAGAATCAATAACAGTCATAACATTGGAGCTAAAATTGTTTACAAGGTCATCAACTAGAGCTGAGGGCAGGGTTGGTGATGGTGTAAAACCCTGGGTGAATAATGCACAGGTGTTATCATTTATGTAATGCTTACTGATCACCTCTGCTTCACTTTTCATAGCATTAGCAGGGGCGGTCATTTTAAACAAAACACAGTAATGGTCAGATAAAGCGACATCGTTCACCACAACCTCAGAGATATTAAGACCTTTGGAAATAATTAGATCTAATATGTGTCCTCTGTTATGTGTTGATTCTGTGACATGCTGAGAAAGCCCAAAGTTATCCAGGATATTTAAAAGTTCCTTAGCACACCCATCTGTAAGATTATCAACATGAATGTTAAAATCTCCCACTAAAACAACACAGTCAAAATCCATGCACACAATAGACAGCAATTTCGCAAACTCATCAAAAAACCTTGCATTATATTTGGGGGGTCTGAAGATGGTCACTAAAATTGCTCGACAGGGAGTTTTTAACTGAGTGGCAACATATTCAAAGGAGTCAAATTGACCATAAAACATTTGCTTGCACTGGAAGCTGTCCTTGAACAGGGTGGCAACTCCGCCACCTCTCTTGTGTATTCTCGCTTCACTAAAGAAACTAAAATTTGGAGGGGCTGTCTCAATCAAAACTGCTGCACTATTTTCCTGACCTAGCCACGTTTCAGTTAGAAACATAAAATCAAGTTTGTGCTTGTTAATAAGATCATTGATTATGAAGGATTTACCAGCCAGAGACCTGATATTTAAAAGTGCTAATTGCAAAACATTATCTGGCCTAAGTTTGGAGACAGACTGTGACTGACATGAGATACATATCAGATTTGATGGGTTGGCTGTCCTTGATTTTCTGCAATTGTTTTTATTTTTGCCATGCCGCTGGCTGTGTGAAATTGCCAGTGTAAGGGGGAAAGCAGCATGGTGACTGTCCTATCTCTTCTTTTCTTCACGTTCTTGCTGGGACAAAGACAATCTCTGCAGGCTTCTTGTAATGTGGAGGACAGAGTCGCAGGCCGTAACGTCATCATCATGGGAGGTGGTTGTTGTTGTGGGAGCAGTAACTGTCTCTCTGTCTGCTCCCGGTGTGCTGACCTTCCTGCTTATCAGTGCATATATGTTCTGATAAGACGACTCGATGGTGTGACGTATGTTGGACCCAAGATGTCTGGAGCCAAGGTTGTTTGGGTGAACCCCGTCTGGCATGAAACGGCTTTTTATGTTCCAAAAAATATTAAAATTGTCAATAAATCCAACCTGTTGCTCGTGACAGGCTGATGACAGCCATGTGCTTAAGCCAAGGAGTCTGCTGAAGGACTCGCAACCTCTGCCGAGTGTTGGGATAGGTCCAGAGATGTAAGACACTCCTGAGTGAAGTTTTTTAAGTGTTTCCAACAAAAACAAAAAGTCTTTCTTTAGGGTCTAAGACCCAGATTTATTCTTGAGGATGTCAAATGAGCCAGCATGAATAACAATCTTCTTAATATGTGGCCGTGTAGACATGATGTCAGGTAGCATAGCTGCCACCTCTCTGACTGATGTGTGATTCACAGTTAGATTTTCAGTCCTGGCCATTTCCACCTGCCTCGTTATAAAATCCCCAAGCAGAATAGTGTCTATCTTCTTAGCTTTGTTTTTAGCGGATTGCTCTCTGGCTCTCGGCCTGGCACTGGCTTGTGATCCACTAACTTTGTTATTGTTCAGTCTCATAGTCTCACCTTTATGAGTTGAGGGACTCTTTTTCCTTCGTCCCTGCTCTGTTTCCGTGGTGTGTGCAGGGGGGGACACAGAGCCGTCCACATGGGGGGCTTGCTGGCTGTCAGCTGGGAGGGGGGCTGCCGGCAGAGGAAGACTCCCGGATTGGGGAGACGTGGGATGGGCTGCATCATCCTTGAGCTCGTCAGAGTCCGGTGCTTCGAGCCGTGATGACAGAGGCTCAAATCTGTTGGAGAGGCTGAGGTGGGATGAGGGACCGAGTGAAGTCCTTTTTTTGCCCCTTAACACCACCTCCGACCATTGCAGCTTACGACGGGGCGTTGAGCTGCTGGGCTCCGGAAGAGAAGAGGCAGGATCCCAGGCCAGTGTGTCCTGAAGAGCAGCTTTTAATGATGAGATCTGTAGAGACTGCTCATGAGCCACGTTCAGGGTGTTTGTCAGCAGCTCAGAAAGAGAGCAAGGGGCCCCAAGGAGAGACAACACTGAAGCGTTGGAAAGGTGTAGTTAAGAAAATGAGTGACAGCAGGAAAAGGAGTAAAATCTGGACCCATTTCAATTTTATTCACAATAGAAAGGCAGAGTGTAGAGTCTGCAAGAAAAAAATCTCTTATCGAGCCGGCTCCACAAACAACCTGCACAGGCACATGACAACTGTCCACCCATCAGTGCAACGGGAAGAAAAAACACAAGCAGCTGAACCTGATATTAATGAAGGTGAGTCAATATCAGTATTGAGTGCCATTGAGACTTCCCAATGACACAAAAAAAAGATGAGATTTTCCACTGAACTCCATATCCATTGTATAAAGTAGACCTTAAGCTGTTAGAAATGCATGTTGGTCAAGCTCCTGCACCTTTTAGAAATTGACTGCAAGAATAGAAAGTACAAGTGAATTGCAAAATGTGTCCACCCTGTCATGGGACAATTTCTAAATAGAGTAAATATGTTCTAATCATATTGATTACAAAATGTACATTTTTAGAAAGGTATTTGGTCCCTCGTTCAGGAATATATTTTAGTTTCTGGAAAACATCTCTCAAAAATACAGAAATTATGGAAAAATATGTTTGTATATGTAAAATCTGTGAAAGTTGTACTTTCTTTTCTGAATAAACTCTATAAATAAAGGTATCTGGTCAAACTTTGAAATAATACTGTTTGGCCCTAATCTCTTCAGAGCAAAATCACACAAAAGGTTTTGATAACTTGTGAAAATAATTATTTATTCACATAAAACATGAACATGACAGGGTGGACAATGACATGATGGGGTGGACAATGTTATGGTTTTGTCAACAAATGTTTTTTGTCAAAACATGACTTTTTTCACCTACTGTATTTTGAATTGTGCACAGGTAGAATACATTTGGAAATGACACTCAACAACAGCAAAAATAAATAAATAAAACCTTCAACTAGACGAAAAAACAAGATTGATATAAACAAAACAAAAACCTTTGGTCCCTAAATGTAGGCCTACCACAAAAAGTATAAACATAGGTATCCTTTCAAATGGTTTCTTTCTCTGCATATGTTTTGTCCTCCACTTGAGTTCTGAAACACTGAAAAACTTATAAAACTGTTATAAAACTAGACTTGATGACGGGGTGGACAATGACAGGGTGGACGTTTCTGGCTGAAGTTTGCATTTAATGAGCACATGTTGGGCCATTAGCTAGCAACATGTATCAGTTAGGAAGGTGACTGTGTATACTTTAACAAACATATTTTGAATTTCTGAAAAGCATTTATATAGATTCATATTTTTCAATGACAGGGTGGACACATTAAGATTGAACACATTCAAGTTCAATCAAAAAATGATGAAAATGTCAAAATATAAATGTTGATATGTCCTCTCTCTGCATGAGCTATTCTTCACTCCATTTGTAAAAGACAAAGCAGTGGTAGTGATGTCACTGATTACAGCAGGGGGTTTCTTTTAGTGGCAGTAACCACCTAATGACAGGGTGGACAGCAAATCCAGGGACACATGCAAAACGTTTATTTTTATTATTACATTAGACCATAAATGATCCAATTGACTCATTTTATTCAAGTACTTGATGAGAGCAACAAGAGCATGTAAAAGGTTTGTACATTGTATATCATTTATCTACTTATTTCACTCAGTGAAGTTAGTAGAGAGGAGTTTGGGACATGGCAAAATCACATGCATCTAATCATAGAACATTTTTTTTAAATATGAAAAACACCCTTTTAAAGATGTATCTCTGTACCAATGTGTGTTTAAATGTTTGGCCATTTATAATAAACCATCAGAGTTTTGTTATTTTGCAAATTTTTCATGAAAAGTGAGTGATTTCTGCCTGGGACACCAAATGGTACCCTATATTGATACTGACTCAGGTGCCAGTGTGTCTACTGCAACTGTTGCTGCTGCTGTTGCTGCAGTGTCTAGAGCATCATGCAGTACACCACCACAACCACCTAAACCTACAACCCAGAGCTCTATGAGACAGTTTTTGCGGAAGTCTGTGACCCCAGCAAGAACTGGCTAAAATGATTGCACTTGATTTCCAACCATTTTCAGTCGTGGATGATAAAGGATTCAGAAGGTTTACTCATGCACTCAATCCAATGTTTGCAATTCCAAGCACGAAAACATTCTCCCAAAAAATCATCCCAGGCCTATATGACAGAGAACGTGCTTCACTGCACATTTTTAACACTTAAAAACACCCTGTTTTACATTTATGATTAACGCCGCTTGCATTGTGCTTTCATTGAATATTAGCATAGGCTACTATTCAAAATTATTTATTAGTGTTAACAATGATTGACATGGGTTATAACGGGGCACAGCAGAAAAATGCAATCATGCCGTCTATGGGATTGTGGTTTTAACTCATTTAACACGTCTGCAAAGTTGTTACTTTGGTTCCTCCAGCCATTCTAACGAGGTTCCTCACACGGCACGTGTGCAACACCAAGTCGCTTGGCTGCATTCAAGTACTATGGGAAGAATGATGATGCGAATTTCACCCTTTGAAATATTGTTCCCCTCATCTGACATGAAGAGCCTACTTGGGAACTCAGAGGTTTGAGATGCAACCTGATTTATTCCATGAAGGCTAATGAGCAATATCCTGCATAAACAAGGACATACAGCTAGTCACAAGAAAAATAAACAATTTTCAGAGCAGGAATAATCCTGTGAGGTCATCACTCACCAGTTGTGGTGAAGATGCCCACCGCCAAGCTGATCCTACGGTTGCCCAGGAGAGCCATGTCTGAATGTTCCGCCTGCGTCCTGTCTTCATCTCTCTTGGATTTGATCGAAGCCCAGATGCCGATTCCAAGCACCAGCAGGTAGAAGAGGAGAGTAACCACCAGTCCCGGGACGTTGAGGGCCATGGCGACCAGCTGTGCGCACAGGCTGCACTGACTTTGCCGGACCTGCCAAATGTGAATGTCTTCAAAAGTTGATAGGGTAGTAAAGAAAAAAAGGTGTGGCAACAGGTTTGTGGTGGTGTGTGTGTGTGTGTGTGTGTGTGTGTGCGTGTGCGTGCGTGTGCGTGCGTGTTTGGGAGGGGGGCGGGGGGTTGCCTGCAGGCACCACAACAGCTTTTAAGTCAGTCATTCAGGTTTAACAGGTCCTGCAAACCAACAAACTCCAGTGCAGCACTGCTGGACGACTTGGCCCTCAACGTCCCGGGACCGATGGTAACTCTCCTCTTCTACCTGCTGGTGGAATCGGCATGTGAGCTTCCATCAAACCTCACAAGGATGAACACAGAACGCAGGACACTTTGCAAACTTTGTGCACAGCATTTGTGCATGATGTGTTCAACAGATGGAGCAGTAGGATGTGTTTGTCAGCATCATGATAGCCTTCTCCATAAAGTGGTAACTGAGTTTATCACAAAACTAACTAGCATCGGGTAATGTTTCTTGATTGATTGATTGATTGACTGACTGATTGATTGATCGATTGATTGTGATTTCCAGAAAGAAACAATACACCATGCTTTTGCGTATGGTGTATCCAAATGGGCAACCTGAATGTTATAGGCCTAAGCTGGGTATGCCTCCATTCTCAAATCATGATGCAAATAGGCTATAATATTATATTATTATATTACATGCTGAATGTGAGATGAATGTGTAGGCTACTTACATGTCAACCTTTTCTCAGCTGAAAACTTTTCGGTATAGGTCCTAAAGTTTCAGTGTGATCCAGTGAGTTATGGTAAACACAGGCTATAATTATCTTTCAAGAGAATTAAGTCGAAAACAGCACTCACAAGTCTGAAACGTCTCGGCCTCAGTTGATTGGATCTATAGACCTGGAAAAAAAGTCACCTAGAACTGCTCTGCAAACAAATCCTTTGTCCACTGCTGAAATGGACGGAAAATGAGTAAGGCGTTGGCATTTAAAAATTCCAATCTAAATAGTCGCCTGCATGTTGGGGAGTCCCTGGAGTAGCAACATTTATTACAGAAGAGCAAAAACACTTACTTTGTTATTTATTTGAGTCACATATGCCCTGTAAATGAAACAGAATTTGATCCAGCCCTTCATAATTGTCTGTGAGAATTACAAATGTACAGAAATATAGCCTTTCTGTTTGGGTCCCAGGTAGCAGGGAGCAAGCAAGGAGGGAGCATGTTTTGTAGGCTTAAGTCTAATAGCCAGGGGCGTAGCGGGCATGGGGGATGAGGCGGGCATGTCCCCCTCACTCCAGGAACCTGTCCCCTCTGCCCCCCTGCACTTTCTTCCACCTACATATTGTTACAATTAGCCCCCTTTGAGGCCTGGGCAAACAGACTTAATTCCCTTTAAAACATTGGAAAAGGGTGACAAGCAAATTGCAAAGAAGTGTAGGATTCAGGACTGCAAACATGTAGCCCACCAACACCTGGCCTATCTGCCTGGTGACTGGAGAGTGACCCTGTCCAAAACTGCAACCCTTGCTCGACCAAGGGCTGTAAATCCGTCACCCCTGACCAACTGGAGCAACACTGGAATAAACAATTTGGTCTCACCTAGTCATTGGAAGAAATGCTTCTCCCCTATAAGGACTTCTTCCTGGATCAATGGCGCGATCAGTCATTTATACGTGACTTGGTCAAGGAAACCGTCACAGAGGATTTGGCATCTTTTGGCTCCACTAGGACTCAGGAATGTGGGTTTCAAAGCCCCCTTGGTTCACACCACAAACATTCATCTACACTAATGACTGGAGTTGGGGGTGCTTTGAAACCACACAACACATCTGAACGACACATCCTGAGTTTCATAGGATGTTTGGTGGCACCTGAGAAAAGTGAACTTTACTGCACCAGAATGGACTGTGGGCAATAAGGGTTGCTAAACATGCATTTATCAATCAATAACAAAGGTCAGGCTTGTTACAGGAGTTAAGTTTTATCAACTTGAGTGTACAAGCAAAGGTAGATGTGACCCTGTTATGATCTATCATGTCGTGTTTAGTGTCATTTTGCTGCGCAGGGTGTAAGGAAATCAATTCTCAGGTGATTTTCAGAATTCCTCTGACAGATTGCATAATATGAAATCTGGTAGAGGAATATTCCATCTAATTCTGGCCTGTTAACCCTTCTTCAGGCGGTCTCCTTTTTATTTTGATTTGATTATTTCCAGGCATAGACTATCATTTCAAGGAGTAATATTCCCGATATAAACTGCTTTTCTGCCTGATCACCAGAAACGTAGTTTCATCGGTCATTATTACGTCTTTCCTCTGGCCCAGTTGCCATAATAAACTAGTCATCATTCTTAAAGTGTTGATAAGTTTATTCTTGTCATTTCCCCATTTATTTGTGATAGTCTGGTCAAGTGAGTAATCCTACAGAAGTGACCCCAAAATCAGCAAAAAACAAAACAAAACAACAACAAAAACCAAAAATGACAAAAAGAAAGACCGAAAGAAAGAAAGAAAGAAAAAGAACCAAAAATGAGCAAAACCAGCAAAATATTATTGGAAAATTAGAAGTTGAAAAAGAGAGAAAAATGTCAAGAACACTATTTATAATTATTATAAATTTCAAATTAGATTATAATGTAATGTACCACTCAAAAATCCCTGAAAAAAATTAAAAAGAAAATGAAATAAAGTGAAATTTGTAAAGAAAATTAAATGAAAAGGATTTATTTATATACACACTGAAAGTAACTTTTGAAATGATGAGGTGCTGCCTTAAAGTGCTTTTCTGAAAAATCTAAATGTGAGTTTCTCCAGCCCAGTGGCTTCGTACACGTCTGCCAAAGGTCATGTTAGTTGGAGTGAGTATAGTGTACACTAAGCATCAGCTTTAACACACTGTTTAGTCTGATGTTGACTGGAGGATTAAAATATCATTTTCTTTAATGAAAAATGCCAGTTGGGTGAGATAATTCCACTTTTTCATAATATATTTGAGTTTGGCCTGTTTTGGGGATTCTCTTTGAAACAATGTCTGAAAATAAGTCTTGAGGTATTGCGTAACTGATTCAAATGAAAAATGCAAAAATTACCTACTACAGTTGAAACAAGTCAAATGATCTTTTTCCTACTTGCATTAATATAAAACTAATGTTTAGATGCCAAACGGCATATGGTGGATATGAATGGTCTGTGTATGTGCAAGTAATGGCAGTCTTTTCCTTCAGTCTTGTGATGGCTGTAAATAATGTCTGTCATGTTGGTCAAGTATGTAAGCAATGCTACATCATTTTCATTTCATCTTGCTTCCTTAATTTGATGTAGACGTGTTTTGCATTGGAACAGAATGTGGGGGCCCGACACAATATGTGGGATCAATCAAAAGCTTAAACCATAGATGTATCCTTCAATTTTTGCTTGATCTTTGCTTCTGTGTAACAGTTATATAAATAAACTACAAATTCAGATTTGAATGACCTCAGTCCATAAGCTGCAGAGGAGCCCAAGCAAGCCCCACAACTACATTTACCCCCAGAGACTCCACAGATGGGCCCAAAATACTGAGGAGGATCCCACCCACGCTCACAAGGGTGGACTTCTCACACTCTTACTGTCCGTTAGGCAGTATCAAAATGTGAGATGTCGTACCTCCAGGCTATGGGACAGTTTCTGTTCCCAGGCAAAAGGCTCACTGTCATACCTCTGCTGCTGCACCCCCAACTAGCCCCAGTCTGCTCTGACTTGTAAAACCTGTTACAACGTGAACCTGGACTTGATAATGTACATCCTGCTACCATTTGCACATTCCAGTATTGCACTATATATATTCTATACTGTGATAGTGATAAGTCTATTGCTACTGTTATCATATTCACTTCATTTAAGTCACTGAATTTCTATTCAATGCATAATCACAGATGAAAACAATATGATACACCCTCAGGGGTATCTTGCTTTTTGTTCTGTTCTGCTGTCTTGCATAAGATAAATTGATGGTGTAAAGTTTTGTGGTTTAAAAGTGGCTCTGGTTGTAGGATTTTGTACATTTGTCCAATTAGCAATAATCTCTATCTCAACAAGACCCTAACTCATGAATTTAGTGGTCTTGTATCCTGGAACAAAATAAAAAAAATTGCCAGTGGGATGAAACAATCTCGCTTCTTTCCGATGCTAATCATGTTGATTCCAGACTTTCATTGAATAAAGTGTCATTTTCTTGATCCTAGTGGGCCAATCTGCCTTATTCTGCCTCAACATATTAATACTTGCTCCCAGAAAAAGAAACTTGAAACAAATGAAACTGCATTGGGAAAGTGAAATTATTTCATCCCTCTGTCAGATACTTTTACCTTGTTTGTATAAAAACAAAGCTTATGGACATGTATGCACAATGCACAACAAGACTCAAGACCTTTTACAAAATTTCCTGTTTGCTTTGGTTTCTGCATGCCTAGCTGCTGCCCGAATGGCTGCAGCCCCAGAACCATCTGGAAATGCATTCCTATCCTTTGGCATTGTTCCAAAGTCACTGAAAACCACAGAATTCACAGACAGTACTTACACTGAACCTGCCCTCTGGCCTGAAGATCTGACAACTTCACTCTTCAAATACACAGCACAGCTTTAATTAAAGTATGGCTTGCTATTATCCAGGGATGAGATGTCTCCATCAGTCCTTGCGGTCTTTGACTTAGAGAACTAGTTAATTTTCACACTTGACAAGCTGAGGGCATTTGGTTTTGACAGTCTCCTCATTCCTAATCAAACAATGTTGGGGTGTGAAGAGACTAAAGCTCACACAGAATTTGCAATGTGTCTCATAATATATTGACAATAAAGTCAGAATACAAGTAAAGGATAAAATAAGACAATGCAAAGAGAAGTATCAATACATCACATCAGTTCTTATCTGTACTCTGCTGTCTATAAAGCAATCTTCATTCACTGTGCTGCATCCATCAATCCCCAAAAAGTCAGCTACCATTAATTGTGGGCGGGTGGGTGAAAATCTAAAATTGGTAAAAACTTTACACTGAAGCCTATTGTGATAAGTGGTGAAATGCACACAACAGTAGTATATGGTCACCTGTGACATAAAGCGAAAGTGAAATCTGGTCTGACTAATGTTTACTCATTGTTTCTGCGGCTGTACTGCCAATAGTCCACATACAGAACTGTTATTGTGTGTTATGTTAGTCCCTCCTACCCTCTCAGCACTCTGACTCATGTTAAAGGAAGCATCTTGTGGCAACCATTCACTGTAGCCTCTGCACAAGTCTCATTCTGCACACTAGACAGCCAATTTCCTGACTGTAGTCAGTGCCACAGTGTGGGTGGAGGTGGTGCCTCTCCTGTCAAACCTGATTGATTAATTTGAAAGGCATCAAACTGAGGCTTATGCCATGCTGTCCGGCACGCTAGGCAGATTAGACACAGCGCCTAAAGTGTCTTCCTCAAAACCAATCAGATTTTTTAAAAATCAGAAAGAAATTAATTATCAGAAAATTAGCAAAAATAGATAGATAGATAGATAGATAGATAGATAGAGTTAGGTCTATAAGTACTTGGACAGTGACACAATGTTCATAATTTTGCCCTTGTACACCACCACAGTGGATTTTAAATGGGCTACGTCGTAATTGAAGTGCAGACTTTCATCTTAAATTTATGGGATTGAACAAAAATATGACATTAACCGTTTAGGAATTACAGCCAGTTTTATATATTGTCACCCCATATTCAGAGGCTCAAAAGTCATTCAACAACCTAGACATAACATACATGACTGTAATTATAAGGATTATATTGAATATTTGGAGGAAAATCCTTTGCCGTCTATGACTGCCTGAAGTCTGGAGCTCATGGACAGCATCACCAAATTCTGAGTTTCCTTCCTAGAGACGCTCTGCCAAGCCTTTACTGCAGCTGCCTTCAGTTGCTGCTTGTTTGTGTCTTTCAGCCTTCACTTTGGTCTCAGCAGGTGAAAAGCAGCTCAGTTGGGTTGAGGTCTGGGGACTGACTTGGCCATTGAAGAATATTCCACTTCTTTGCTTTAAGTAACTCTCAAGTTGCTTTCGCAGTATGTTTTGGGTCACTGTCCATCTTCACTGTGATGCGCAGTCCTATCAGTTTTATGGCATTTGGCTGCATCTGAGCAGATAGTATAGACCTAAAAACATCAGAATTCATCTACATCATCTATCTGTGCTTGAGAGATGGTGTGCTCTGCTTTGAGTCATGAGCTGTTCATTCTCTTTTCATTCTCCACACTTTTCTCTTCCCATCATTCTGGTGCAGATTAATCTTAGTTTCATCTGTCCAAAGAACCTTATTCCAGAACTGGGCAGGCTTTTTTAGATGTTTTTTTTTTTGCAAAGTCCAATCTGGTCTTGAGTGAGTCCAATGGTTTGCACCTTGTTGTTTCCCCTCTGTACTTATTTTCTCACAAATGTCTCTTGACTGCAGATTTGCGCAATGATACACCTACCTCCTCAAGAGTGTTTTTGACTGCCCTAGTTATTGTGAATGGGTTTTTCTTCACCAGGGACAGTGTTGTCTTTTAGGATCCTTTTGGCTCCGCGCAGGCACCTCACCTCCTGGATATCACTGAGGCTTCGTAGATGGGTACCAATGATGTGTTGGGCAGTTTTAGTCACTCGTTGCAGAGTGATTAAAGCTTTAGAGTGTATGCGTTAGATAGCATGTTGGAGATTCTGATAAATTTTCTGTTTCATAATTCAGAATGGTTGATGTGAACTGTTGAATTTCAGTAGCTTTTGATCAACTCCAGCTCCTATTCACACACCAAGATTCCTGGGTGAGGATTAATGTGTGGAAGTGGCTACAGATAAGATGTCTCATAACCAGGGGGCAAACAGCGATGCTGCATTGTGATGGTAACAAGTCTTTGTCATTCTAATTGGTAACTTGAAAAGAAAACAGCTAGAGGGGTTTTCTTCTTGGTAATCAGACACCATCTTTGTATTGACATTCAGGCTCAAGCTGTTTGTTGAGCGCTGCCTCCAGCCTGCCTGAGAGAAACCCAGCCCTGATATCTGCAGCTGTGCTGAGTGTGTGCAGACAACACCAGACAACACACACCGGCACTGTTCTTCAGTTCATCAAGCTCTCAGCTCCAGCCTGACACTCACTTACATGCATTTTGAACTTACAGATTTTCCATTACAAGCTTCTTTATTTGGGTATGCCAAAATAGGCACACAATAATCAATCAATCAACAAACAAACAAAGTAATTAATTAAAATAAAATACAAGTAAATAAAGTTGGGTTTTAGAAATTGAAAAATAGGGTCACAGCTATAGTGTAAGAGTGAATATGACTGAATACTGGGCAATAATACTGATAACAATAGTAGATACTGTATGAGGCCCCACTGGAAAGGCAGCATCCTCCCATTTCTGAAAATATGGTCATCTAGTATAGGGCTAAAACACAACCTGCACTACATCAGTGTGTGCGTGCGTGTGTGTGTGTGTGTGTGTGTGTGTGTGTGTGTGTGTGTGTTCAGTCATGTTTGAATAACAGTAACTAGGCTTTACCTTTTTCCTGTTGGTGGCCTTTCAGTTCTGAGCAGGGTAGGTCTTGATTTTTGCAAGTGAGCATTGCATTTTGGGGTCACTCAAAATAAAGATATATATTTTACCATTAGATCAACATTTCTTTATGTTTTGGGCAATGACAGTTTATTATTATTTCAAATCTTGCCTTGCAGTGACTAGTTGTGATTTTCTGGCATCTTACAAATGTAGGTGAACTAACACAAACAGAGACAGCTGCAGATGTGAGACTTCTCCACTTTAGTGTCAAGTCATTGTATCCAGAGGTCAAACAGTGAGACACAGGTGAGTACACTGCAGATGGCACACAGCAAATAAATACAAACATCATTATTAAAAAAAAAAAAAAAAAAAAAGATATATATATTTTTTTAAGCATTTTTTCTACAAGAAGTTGTACAACTTCTATTAACTTTTATACTGTAGGGTCACAGTCAGGAAAATAGATTATTTTCAGAGTGTGCTTTTCATAGGGACCAAAATGTAAGAAACTGTTCAGTCCAAATAGTTATTTTCACAGTCTCTAGTTGTGAAAAGTATGAAAAGAATGTCTCTGTTGTCCTTATAATGAGGTGCTCTGTACCTGAGGACACGATGTCATCCACAGTTTGACTTCGGGGTTTCCAAAAGGATATATCAAACAAATGATGATATAGAGAACTTTGTCTTTCTCTTCTGTTTGCAAACCCAGTCAATAATGCACACTGTATTTTCACCTGAGCGCATGCTGTGGGCCGGCAACAGGGCAGCAGGGTATTTCTTGGGGCTCCTGGAGGTTAAAGGAGAAGCACAGGTTTGACCCCTGCAACAGACAGTATGTTCCTCCATGTCTAAGTGCTCTTGAGAGAGAAATGTGAGAAGTATTATTCCATACCAGATTGACGAGTGTCTTTGTCGGTCAGTCAGGAAATTTCCGAGGATATAACTGGAGGAGGTCACACATGCAGGCGGGCATTTGTCCTTATCTTCAAAAGCTCAACGTTCTCTGTCCTACATCAGCCTCAGAGAAAAGCCTCTGGCATGCAAGCATCTAGCGTGCCAGAGGTACTATTTACATTGCCCATCCCTAATCGAAATCCAACTCTAAACCCCCAACCTTAACACTATGGGCATTTTCATCAGGCCAGAGAATTCCCACAGGCTTCTCCCAGTCTGCAGACAGATACTACTGACCCTTTGAAACCCAGTACCAAAATGTATTTAATCACATATTGAGGAATTATTTCTAATTTCTTGTGATTTAGGGAGATCTACAAGAGGTCCAGGTACAGGAGGAGAGGGTTAAGTAATGGATTGTATGACTTAAATTGTCATGCCCTCTCATGTCCTCTCATCACCTTCCATCCCCCCTTTCTTCTCTCCTCTCACCTTATTTGACCCAAGATTGAATCAGTCCTTGATTTCTTCCTCTACTATGGCCTCGATGTCCGGCCTAATCCCTGCTCTGTCTTCATCCCCGTTTCTGACCTCTGGTCCGGGGCTTGGCGGCAGCAGCTCCATGTCTTTGGAGCTGGAGGTGCTGGCAGCTCTGGCAATCCTGGTTAGTGTCTGTTCATACGGAGAAGGCAGGTAGACCATGAGGAACACCCCGTCTGTCACGTCCGGCTCTGAGCCTGAGCTGGGGAGCCGGTGTTGACCCCTGTTGCGTCGGAGGGAGGACAGCAGCTCGCAGTTCCTCTCTGGGTCCTGCAGGTCCTCCAGGGCAATCACGTTGGCCAACTCCAGCTTGCTGTCAAGGCTGAAGCTCCGCCTGCGGCGCCACACCAGGAAGCCCAGGACACTGAGGACAAGGAGGACGGAGACAGTTGCAACAACGATGTAGGTGACAGATGCTCCACCAAAGATGGCCTCTCCCGAACTGCTCCTCTGGTTGCCCTGGAGATTAGAAAACATCAGCTTGGAGAATACTGTCTAATGACTCAGTGTAAAACTGGTATTGTAGTGGATTGTCTCATCCAGAGCAACCTACAATAAGCAATGACAGAGGAGACTAGGGTTAGTTGATACCAATTAGCTCATGCAAAAGTGGAACATCATGTGGCACCTCCAGAATGATCAGCGGGAAATTCTAGTGTCCAAGAACCAAAAGCAAAGGTGATAACCTGTGGTGATCCCCATTGAGGTTAGTTAGTAGGACATTGGCAGAAGATGTCGGTTTCCCTGCCTTTTTAGCTTTTTTTTTTTTGGAGGAGATCCTGGTCACTTCTTTATTTGCTGCTGGCAAAACAACAAGTCCCCATAAAATGATTCCCATCACTTTTACCTCC
Source organism: Myripristis murdjan (assembly GCF_902150065.1). Lineage (NCBI taxonomy): Eukaryota > Metazoa > Chordata > Actinopteri > Holocentriformes > Holocentridae > Myripristis > Myripristis murdjan. The sequence continues at coordinate 8,052,168 of NC_043994.1, forward strand.
TAGAAAACAACTGTGACCTCACGCTGCACCACAGGGTGTGAATCTAAATTACAACCACTAAAACCTTAACAGTCCCACCCCAACACCCAGCTGATCCAAAAAAAAAAAAAAAAAGGAAACACAGCAACGAAGTGAAAGGACATTTCATGGGTCTTTAAAGGTGCACTCATGCCTATGGTTGCCTAAAATCGCCTGTGGCTGTCTGAGGTGAGAACCCTTTACACTCAGCTTACAAAAATGTGGAAGAAATAAGGACATAATCTGTCAGTGAGCGTCAGATGATTTGAACCGCGTAGACTCAACCATCGAATGACACGTCATTATTTTCTTGACACTTGATCCTAAGGAGTTCTGACCATATACCTGTATTATTTCACAAAAAATTAGTACAAAAGTGTGGTCTCCCCTCATAATAACGGTCAAGGGACAATGCATTAAAGACAAACAAACAAACACACACACAAACAAGCAACAACCGGTGAACACTGATGTACTTGTAGGGTTTTTTGCCCAATCACTGATTTCTGCTTCCAGGTTTCTTTTCACATTTGATTTCATGACCTTGTAAAGAAGCTCCAAAGCTGAGTGCATCTTTTCTGTGGCAGTGTCAACAGCATCCTCACATCACAGTGAGCAAACACCTCCCACAGCTCAGGACACTGTGCAGCGAATTGTGGGTCAGAATAGTTAAGACAAGTGATTCCATGCAAAATCATATGAGGGAATAAACTCTATATTCACTTTATCAGGTCCACCTGCACAGAATAATAAACACAGAATTAAACTGACACATTCTACACAATGTCAACAAAAACTGAACATTATAAACATTGCTAAAAGGTAGAATTTATGGCAGAGCTGTTGACCTGAACTGCATTAGACTGGACAGGTGGAGCTGAGAAAGTGGACACTGAGTGTGTATTGTTTTCTGTAAAAAGTAAAACTACCAAAACTAGAGAAATTATTTTCACATCAAAGTTATGAGCCATTCTTTTTGGGAAAGGGAGAATAGTTGTAAATTATTTAACTGTTAAAGAAATATGCCTTGAAGGCCTAGTTGAAAATGTGAAAAAGAAGCTTCACAAACATCTAGACTGATGAAACTAAAATATATATATATGAAATTGCATTTCTTGTTTTCAATGACAGACAGTATGTTTTTCCCTAATTGTGAATCGTTCATCCTCTAAGATTATGGATGACAGTTTCAGACATGCGCTGGATTATCTGCCAATATGTCTGATGCATTTTGAGAAGAAAGTAAATTCATAATGTGTTTCTGTTTCTATAATGTGATTCTGTTTTTTTTTTTTGTTTTTTGTTTTTTTTTTAATCTGGGTTACTTTTCCCCGTTTTCTTAAGTTGACTGTTTGAGCCGCACATCATCATGTGGTTATCCGTCATCATAACAAAAACACAGACATAAAGAAAGCAAACAAACAAACAAAAAAAAAAGCCAAATACAAAGGAGTCGGGCTGGGGAATTCTGATCAATAACTGATTTCTCGTGATTCTCTGTATGTTGATTCCAGCTACATGCAACTTTTTACATTTTCGTTCTGCAACATTCTCACATCTCAGTGAGGGAGCAGCCGACAAAGCTCATGTTTTTACGGCCAGTTGGAGCCAATAAAATTGTACAGGCTTTTTTTTTTTTTTTTTAAGAAATATTCTTTGCATGTGACCGCAACTGAAAATGTCAAAAACAAACTTTAGAAAACTGTATTTTGTGTTGTCATAGACTAGACTGCACTTTTCTTGCTGTTGTCTTTTTTTTTTTTTTTTTTTTTTTTTTTGTCTTTGCCGTAGAGAGTTGAGAGTTGAGTCACTCACAGTTGTGGGTGAACAGCGCTTTATTTTCAGATGCTGTAGTCCACTGCAGCAGGCCTGTGTCTGCCTGTACGCCTGCTGCAGCTGAGGAAACTGAGCTGAGTGTGTTTACTGTGTGTCAGTTTGGTTTGGTGGGTGCTCAGTAATCACATGATGGCCATGGTGTTTATTAGGCTACAGGTCCATCCATTAATGCTTACGACCAGTGCTTTACTGTTGTGTCCAGCTTGCTGCCATATGTGATCATCGGCTCGGCCTAAAGTCCATTTTTCTGACAACAACGATAATATTAATAATAATCCCAAAGAAAATTCTTGTATTTTTTCGAAGAACTTCGCACGCCATTATAATGATTTCAACAATATGAAATATCGTATGCTGAGTCATGTCTACGCGCATGTAGTCCATGAGTCCACATTTGATAGTAAAAGTCGCTGTTATTATGATAAAACTAAAGCGTCACGCTGTAAAGTTTGTTAAACGTGCTACACTGATGAAGTTATTATTGTTAATATCCTGAATATTGTTATTGTTACTTACAACTTGTGCTTTTCCTCTCTCTGTATTATGTTTCCAAATAGAAGTCTGGCATGTGTCCCCTGATGTGTCCCCCCATGATACAAAAACAAACAAACAAACAAACAAAAAACCTGCCCACATTCATTTGCTTGCGCAGTGATAACTGCCTGTTTTACCCAGGCTTTTAGATTATTTCATTCAACTAATCAATTTATATTGTTTTTATCATTTATTCTGTAATCTGATCGTCACTGTAAATGACGGCGAGCCCTTAATGATTTACAAGATAAAATAAAGGAATTTGATTGGTTGATTGATTGATTGATTGATTGATTGATTGATGAACTCACCGGTGCCTGTCTGTCGGTGGAGGGGAGAGCGGTGGGTCCTGATGCCCAGTCCAGAGAGTCCCGCCCTGCCGGTCCAAACTTCATCCAGCTGCTCTCCAGCAGAGACCGCATGATGGAGGAGCTGAAGCCCAGCCGGAGCCGCGGGGCGCCGGGGCCGAGCGCGCACACACACACGAGGAGGATGGATGAAAGCACGGAGGTGGATGGAGGTGGAGATGCTTCCAGGCCAGCGTCAGACTGACTGATGGAGCTGGAGAGAACACGCTGAATAAATGTGAGGAAAAAAGAGGGCAGCAGACAGTCCGTGTGTCAAGCGGAGAGAGACGTCACTGGTCCTGCTGGGAGGATTTACAGCTGTCCTATAAAGTGTCACCATGACACCATGTGCTACTGCTGCTGGGAGAGGCCAACATCTGGAGAATGTGTGTGCGTGTGTGCGTGCGTGTGTGTGTGTGTGTGTGTGTGTGTGTGTGTGGTGTGTGTGTGTGTGTGTGTGTGTGTGTGTGTGTGTGTGTGTGTGTGAGAGAGAGAGAGAGAGAGAGAGAGAGAGAGAGAGAGAGGCTTTCCCACAGTGAGGCTGGGACAGCAGTCTGGGGCTGCCACCAAACATGCTGTAAAGGGTTTGCTGTATGTTTTTACAAAGGGGCAATAAATTCGGCTCATATCTTGCTTGCATTATGATGTAATCTCTGCTGTAATCTGCACTGTCCCTGTTGTTTAAATGTTCAAAGTAACCTTTAGGTCAGTTGTTAAAAGTTACATCCACTCCACCTGTCCAGGTGTTCAGTTTCAGCCTCAGCCCCTTTCCAGTGTCCAGCTGTCAGAGCGCCCCCCACAGTCTGAGCTGCAGCCCTGCATCCTGCAGCAGTGTGGGAACACAGCTCACTGTCTTCAAGCTGCAAACTTTTATCGGTGACAAATTACCTAACACACATGGATATTCACTGCAACTGTTTTTATAGAGGTCACATTTTTAATTGAGATGCTTGGCTAAGGAGCTAGCTAACTGAACAGGTCCCTTGCTTAGCTGATTCTATGTTAACCTCACTTTGGGAAATCAAGCAGAGATGTAAAAATCCTTGCCTATGGGAATTGTTATAGAGTAATTTGCACAAAAAACCTATAGATCTGTAAAGTTTATTGTGGATTGTTTTTTCACTAAATGTAAGAGTGGGTTGTGTGCGCAGCAAATGCTAATAGTTGCCTCTGTGTTTTACTGCGGAGGTGTTTGTGAATAAAAAATTGAAAGGTTCTTACCTCCCTGTGTATTTTCTTAGCGTTCCACTTTTAATCTGGATCTCCTAACAGCAATGTTAATCTTAACTGCGGACAAAGACTGTTTCATCATACATGATGCACCACAGCTTTTTGTGTGCTGGTGGGATTGTCTGTTGTGCAGGAGGTGAGCTTTTTATTTTTTCACCCCTGCCCTGCAAACAGCCTGCATCTGCCACTGGGCTGGAAAATTCTAAGTTTTCTAGCAAAATCATGAGAGTTGGCAAATATGGAAGGAGGCTGACAAACAAGCTACGAAGGTACAAAGTCAGACACAGAGTCTATTTGCTTACGGCTTTACAGACTTTAACTTTGACTGCTGTCAAAACGGAAATGTATGTTCTCTCTCTCTCTCTCTCTTTTTTTTTTTTTTTTTTGGCTCATTGCCTATACATGTGGTTGCTTTAATCTCAAGTGGCCACAGGGCGAGGATCATGGCCCTCTGCAGACATTGGGTGCTTTAACATCAGTGTGCTGAGGATATGACTCCATTCATTCTGCCTTCCAGTGTTTTCAGTTTCAGATAAACCTCACACGCAAATTGTTAGCTTCCCAAGGCAAATCAGGACTAATGCTGCATTCAAGGCCTACTGGAAAAATGGTAGATATGAAATTCCTATTTAAAAACATTGTTCATGTCAGCTGTCAGGTTGTAAACAACTGATATTTTACTAATGGAGGAGTTCTGCTGTAAAAATTGACTTAAGTAAAAGTAAAAATTGGTTCATTTACAATATATTCAGGCTAAAAGTCACGTTACTCTGTTACTGTTTCAAAGCAATAACTTTACTAGCTGTAACCTTTTCCTCCTTTTTCCACACTTTTTCTACATTTTGCCATAAATGATCCTCACTCCCATCGAACATCTGCATTTTCTAATCGTTCACCTTTTATTGGAAATTTGGAAATAACAAAAAATGAAACAAACAAACAAACAAACAAACAAACAAACAAAAAAAAAAGCATCAAAGGTTCTAATGTCTGTTACTGATCATTTCTTTTCTATAATGGATAAACTAAAGTTACTCAAAAAAAAACAAAAACAAATATATATGTGTATATATATATATATATATATATATATATATATATATATACACTACTCACAAAAAGTTAGGGATATTTGGCTTTCGGGTGAAATTTATGGAAAATGTAAAAAGTTCACGCTACAGTGATATTATATCATGAAAGTAGGGCATTTAAGTAGAAGCATGCACTGGTGATTTCCTCATCTCAAACAATTTCTTGAAACAAAAGCCAACAACAGTGGTGGGTATACCACAACAAAAAATGTCAATGTCTCAATAACTTGTCATGTGCCCTTGAGCATCAATTACAGCTTGACAACGACGTCTCATGCTGTTCACAAGTCGACTTATTGTCTGCTGAGGCATGGCATCCCACTCTTCTTGAAGGGCGGCCCTCAGGACATTGAGGTTCTGGGGTACAGAGCTCCGGGCGACTCAGCTGATCCCATAGGTTTTCTATGGGATTCAGGTCTGGACAAAGTGCAGGCCACTCCATCTGAGGTAACCCAGTCTCCAGCAACCGTTCCCTAATGATACGACCTCGATGAGCTGGAGCACTGTCGTCCATGAAGATGAAATTAGGCCTGTGTTGTTCATGCAGGGGCACAATGACTGGATTAATGATGTTATTCAGGTAGTATGGGCTTGTCACTGTACCATTCACAAAGTGTAGGGCAGTTCTGTACTAACTAGACACACCTGCCCACACAGTAACACCACCACCACCAAAGGCTCGTCTGGTGACAACAGTGGCTGATGCATAGCGCTCTCCTTGACGTCTCCAACATCGTTGGCGGCCATCATTTCTGCTCAACATGAATCGGCTTTCATCAGAGAACAGCACTGAGGGCCACTGGTCCCTCGTCCAGCGTAAATGCTCCCTGGCCCATGCAAGACGATGACACCTGTGCCTGGTGGTGTGGTCAGGTACCCTTGCAGGTCGTCTAGCACGCAGACCATGCTGATGTAAACAGTTTCGAATGGTCTGACGTGACACTTGGGTGCCTCTCACCTCCCTTAAACGTGCCTGGAGTTGAGTGGCATTCATCATCCGGTTCCGCAGGGCACTGTTCACAATGAAGCGGTCATCAGTGTGGGATGTGGCAAAAGGACGTCCACTTCTATGCCTTTCTGTGACTCTTCCAGTCTCTCTGGATCTCTGTTGCAACCTGCTGATGACACTCTGTGACACTCTAAGCTCAGTGGCCACTTCCGTCTGAGAACATCCTGTTTGAAGCCTCGCAATGGCGAGGTGCTGCTGATCAATTGTTAGGTGTCGTCTTGGTCTCATGATGTCAAAATGTGAACCGCATAATGAGGAAGACTGTTTAAATACCAATTCTAATTGAACCAGGAAATTTATTGGTCGATTCATGGATCAAACACCTGTTGTGAATTTTGCCGTTAAACTCCTTGTTAGAGAACAGCAACTTGTGCAAAAAGTACTGAAACATTGAACAGTTGGACATGTGCATTCAAAAGTTTACAGAAGGTCACATTAAGTTCACCTGTAAAGGTTATAATGCATTTTAGGTTCATCCTGAAATTTCACCCGAAAGCCGAATATCCCTAACTTTTTGTGAGTAGTGTATATATATATATATATATATATATATATATATATATATATATATATAAAGAATATACTTATAGTAACATGATTAAATGTGATCCTGTGCTCCTACCACCTCTTGTTTTAATGAGTTGTTGTTCAAGTTTTTGTGGATGCAACTAAAACACATGCAAACTGTCCTGCCACTCTCTGACTGACCTGCTGCGTGTGGGCCACGCTGAGCCTGGAGCTGCTAAACACGCTGTGTGAGATGGACATGGACCATTTTCAGATAAGCTTTGAAACGTGACTAACTGGAATACTTAGCTGAGACGAAAACGTTTAAACATAACTCTTACTGTAGATTTGCTGATTAAAAGAGTTAAAAAACAAAAACAAAAAAAAAACAACACACACATTTGAGATAAATTGCTTTATTCTACAACACAGAGAGCACAAGGGCCTGCTGCAAAAGCGCTTTGAAAGATACCAATGAATAAACCCATACAATAAGTGAGAGATATACAACTGTAAGACAGAGCTCATGACTAAAGAGGGGCAGCCTGCACACATTAGAAACATGAATAATGATACAGATGCTTTTTATGTATATAGATATCAAAAGCAGAAAAAAATACACTTTTAGAAATCACAGTCACAACATTAGAGAGCGGCTAACCTGGCTTATGTTGGTCCGGGCAGGCGGTGCATTCACTGTCACCAAAACTCATGTCAGCCAAGGAAGCGAGCAGCCGTAAGATGACCTACATGAATGTTTATAGGACCTGCTTTGGTGTCAGTTCAGCAGTAGCTACACATTCACTTGCAGTCACCAAAGGCTACATCCCATCATCGTAGTAAATACAGTTGTGCCATTCTACAAACGGTTGAGAAAATCATACACAAACTGTTCAGCTGTCTGTCCTACCAGTGAGTCATTCAAAGGGAAATGTACAAAAATGTGAACTGGCCCTACAGTAGTGCCTTTGCATATAAACAAAGGTGCCATCTCGGCTCAGTAACTTCATGGGACAGGAAATTTGCTTCTGTTATCAGTCTGCGGGGGTGTCATCAACTCACCCCAAGCATGCTACAGTCAGATCCCACACACACACACACACACACACACACACACACACACACACAGGCAGATCACATACATAACACCAACTACAGTATGACACTTGTAACCGTGTAGCACAATCTTGAGTCTTTGGAGTGAAGGCCTCAAGTTAATAGTCAGCACAACAGAACTCGTCTCTGCACATAGCCTTTGTGCAGCTTTGGAATTTTAGTTGTATGAAGTTTTCCCAGAGGTGGAAATGATCTCATTGGTTGAGTTAAACCTCAGTGGGCGGAGCTTAAGAAAATCAATTCTTTCGGGTAAGTTAGGTTAGACCAAAGCAACAGAGTAGAATTTATGTCTGTAAATGGGGCTAAAAACTATAAAATTCATTCATTCATTCATTCATCTTCTAAACCACTTATCCTCACTAGGGTTGCGGGGGGGTGCTGGAGCCTATCCCAGCGCTCATAGGGCGAAGGCAAGGAAACACCCTGGACAGGTCGCCAGTCCATCGCAGTAAAAACTATAAAATGACCATTGCAAATAACTGGACCATTATTGTCATTATTTCATGGCCCAATTACGAAGACAGAATAATAAGCTGATGTGAAATCAACTGTTGTAAATCTACAGCAATTTCAGAACATTTCTACCAGCACTGACGCTGTTGACTGGTTGCATAAACCAGAGGGGGAAAAAAACAATTTATCACTAAATGGTTCCAGATTTCATTCATCCAAGCTCAAGAAATGTGGATCTTCTCAAACAACATTTTGACCAATGTACAGTTAAGTAATAATAATAATAATAATAATAATGGAGAGTTGATTTTCTGGAAAAGTCCCATTGACTGCCATCCAAGTCCAGAGTAGTCATACCAGCCTGAAGCTATAACATCATGGCTGCCATGGTCAGGAATAAAATAAGTTTTTAAAAATCATATTTTACTGACAGTCTGATCAGAGTTCCATTCAAGTTGGTCAGTTAGCTAACTGTTATTCTGAAAAACTGTGGGTGTCTGGTTCCACCCATTGAGATTCAACTCAACCAATGAGATTATTTCAGACTACAGAGCAGCTCTGCCTCTTGTCTGTAGAGCTATATCTTGAACTTGCAGGCCAGATAATGTTGCACGATTCCAAAACTGTGAGTCGTTTGTGACTCTATTTGTGAAAGTAGCTACAATCAACTCCTTGACTCCAACAGAGCCATAGGAAGCTGAATTTGAGAGTGCAGCGCTCATTTACCTCAACCAAAGAGATTATTTCTGCCCGCTGAGCAGTTCTGCCTCAGAGAAATGTTTGTATATGTAAACTTTAATCTGCATAGCCTTCAGTCCTGCTAGAGTGCTCTTGAGCACGACATTCCCTGCTCAATCAGTCCAAGTCACTCTAGTAAAGAGACGAGCTAAATGCCTAAAATGTAATGTAAAATCCTGGATAAAGCTTATATTCCTCTGTACGATCCCCACTGAGAGATTTAGCCTGACCGTTGGATTTGCATGCTAATGAAAAAAGTCCTACTCCTGCACAACTTATGTGGCATCCAGCAAAGACGTGGCTCAAGAGACCTACTATATTTTTCCCTGTACTCCGCCCCCATGCCCTTTGACAAAACATCATTGTGAATAAGAATTTGATCTTATTTGACCTGCTGCATTAAATTAAAACTAACAATCAGGAAGAGCCTCTCAAATAAATTTCTCAGAAATGCCTCAACCTCAAAGAACCTTTCTAAAAAGCAGATGCGGGTCTTATGTAAGAACATTTATCATAGTAGTTTTTATGTTGAACGAACTGAGTTGCTGTCTGGGACCTTGTTCCTTGGACCAGGGTGTTTGAACCCAACTGGCTACCATCAAAAATACATGGACGTTAGCGACAATGATCATCATGAAAAATGTTTTTTAAGGCAGCGATACATAAAATAGTGCACCAAAATTTCTTACTGATAAAATGAACCTAAGCATCTGATCAACAATATACCAGTGTGGTACATAAACAAGGGCTAATTGATTGTGAGCTTAAATAATACTTGACCAACACAGATTCCCCTGTAGCTGACTGGCAGCAGCTTGGTTTCCATGGTGTGATTCCAACTGAATCCAATAGGAAGGTTCTTATCCAACCCACTGTCATGATCTTCAAACACTTCACCCACTTTGTAAAATGTGTCAAATTTCTAGGTCATGGTTCCTGGACAATGCAATGTTTTGCCTCATGTGAAAGCCGCTTTATCTACTCCTACACTCGGCTGTCCAGTCAACCGCTTAGCCAGATACAGTCTGGAGGTTATATATCAAGCAGCGTGTCAAACACTGCCTCATTTCCAGTAGCTGCCAGTCAGTCAGCTACACATTCTGATCCTGTTTTGTCAGTCAGCTGATGGATGGACCTAATAAACTTCACCTTAGCATTTTTTAACATGTATTCTGCCAAGCTCTTCTTTGTCAAGAGCATCACAGCATCCTTCTGAGCTCTAAGCCAAGCAAGCAGTAGGTCAGCCTCCACTGCCACCTCAATCTGTTCACAGAGTTTCTATAATCCCATCATCTGCAAATTACAACACTGAACTGATGATTTTACCTTAAAATGAGAGAAACGCCATCACCAATTCTACTGCACACAGAGAGAAAACAGCTCTGAGGATGCCGAATCAGAAAATAATCAGAGCTGTTATGGGTTGTTGTCCCACATAGCCGAGCACAAATCTAACACATAAAGTTCACTGCAACACAGAGAACAGATTTTCTCATAAGATAATTCTGATGATGCAACATTTGGTACTGGATTTGGGGGAGAGAGAAAAAAAAAGCACTCACATATTCAGTTTTGAGTTACTCAGTGTTTCAGTCCCTAGTGCATCAAATCTGCTTACACTGAAGATGAACTTGTGCTCGTGATGATCTCCTGCGTGCCAGCGTGTACACAATCACTACATTCACGATTCAATCCTGTCTTAATCTCAGCCTTACAAAATGTATATATACACTAAGACTCAGAAGTGCAGACAAAAGCCAATAGCATAAAATTTATCTCATCTTTGGAGGTCAGCATAGTAAATTTAATAAACACCCAACTTCATAAATAGACACACTGTAATTCCAAAAGACTGACTGCATAATAATCATCAGCACAGATGGCTCAGTGAAAGCCGTGCAGAAGATAGTGCAACAACAATGTGGAAAATCCCTTTCTCCAACTTGTTGGGAGACAACCACTGTATGCCACTGACACATTAACATGCCAGTAGCTGACGGCTTTTTTTAGATGAGAAACGCTGTCATGGACTTAACACCGAATAAATCCTTCTCTTTTCTGGTGCTGATCACACTGATGGGCTACGACATCTGTCTGCTATCTGCTCACCATCAAACAGAAGGGAATAAAGACAAATGGGGACAGGTCAGGGACGCACGGACGGGTTAAAGAGGACAGGTCGGCGAGACAGTGGAGACGGGGCAGGACGGGGTGGCGAGACACAAACTAACGCTGCAATTAAAGCTTCCGACAAGGAAAAATGCAAAGGAATGACCTTTCGATTGGGAATTCCAAGTATCTAACTCAGGTTGAAAACGTAAAAATACCCTCAGGTTCCATCTCCAGCATCACATGACAGCAAGACTATCAAAAAACCTGTGCGGCAAATAGTTTAAAATAAACTTGAAAATCAGGGTGGCTAATGTTCAAGGCTAACCAGCTGGCTGAGTCTACTTTTCCCCACAAAAGTTATCACCTCCTGGGCACTTTATCCACTCTGTAAAGAATGTGCAACATTTTCGAGCATGTGAAGTTTTTCCTCCATTGTCAAACAAGTTAACAGTAACATCGCCTACCTCGTTTACAATTTCAGTCTCACCTCACTCAGGCAGATGCTGAGGGAGGAGTTGTTCCATTTAACCAAAATTGAGGAGTTTGCCTTTAAAGTCACTTTACTGACTTAAACGAAAGAGTCACTAACTGGGTCAGGCCTGGGTCAGGGCCAGGCCACAGGGATGGGATGGATAAGACAGGGTGGCATGTCAGACACAAAGATGGCAGAATAGTGGTTGTCTATTAGGCTACTATAAACTTTTTAACAGCAGCTACTTTGACATGAAATAGCAAGGTAAACACAACTCTACCAATGACATTAACCAAGATTCAGCTCCATTTATGCCAGGCTCAGACAACACTTCTGAGATCAGAGCAAAAACCCCACATCGAAGACAAATCACTGCTTTTGCTTGTCACCAAGGCTCCTGTAGTCTGAGCCTCATTAATGTCCTTGTTAATGTCATTAGTAACAAAGTGTTCACCCTGCTATTCACGCCAAAACGGCTGCTGTGAAAATTATCTATTGTCACAATGGTGCTGTGCTTAAATATAAGAAATAACAAAGTTCAAGAATAATTTTAACCTGTCAAAACCTAACAGACATTTGTCATTTAAACATCTCTCGATCTCTTTGCAGTGCTATGGTGTCTATAGAATAAGGCAGGCAATCAAGAGCCTGTTTGACACAAAGCAATCATTTTGGTTTCATTTGAGCTGCTGGTCAGAAGGTGTATGGTGAGCAGCCAGGTAAGAGGTTAAGAACAAGCAACCACCAAAGACTATATAATGGAGACATTCAAAAGCCCAAGACCAGTTTACCAGCATCTCATGTTTAGGTGCTACTTTTGAACCCTGTTACCATATTAAGCTGTGCTGAAGTTAATACTTTTTCGCCCACATTTCCTCGCTATCTTCTTCTCTACACTTTACTCCTCTTACATGATGGTACAAGCTCTCTCTGATATTTAAAGAACATTAATAGCTGTGACTTAAGTAAATATCTTGTTTTCAATCCAGTTTTGAGGCATTAAATGTGTTGTTGTTGCAATAAAATTCAAGCAATCAGCCAGGCATGTGAAATCATAGGATTGGCAAAATTTCAGGGAGAGAGAGGGATAAAGAGAGAGAGAAAAAAGAGAGCAAGCACTCAGCACAGAAAACACGACATCTGGCAGAGAGGATGGAAAAGGCGAGTGAGCGAGCAAATGAACGGAGAAAAAGAAATTGAGAGCAATCTGGTGGAGAGAGTGCAAATGAAAGGAAAAAGTGCTCAGCAGCTGCGGAGCTGGATAAATAAAAAAGAGAGGAGGAGCAAATCTCCTGAGCTGCATATGTGCTGTCCTGCCCAGCCTGCCTACACATCCTCAGTATGGTCCAGACTGGTGAAGTTAGCATCAGTTCCATTCATTCATTCAGTCAATCATAACCTCCTCCTCTCTCCTAAAACACAAAGCAGCATGAACAGTGCTTGTTTTTGGCTCATCCAGCTGGCTAGTTACGTCAAAGGAATGTATAAAGAGACAGTAAAAAGATCTTTACATATTCCTCGATTACAACCAGAAAACAGAACACAACTATGCACCATATGTCTGCTGTGTTTGAAACATTGTCTTGTCACATGGCAGTTTTTTTTTTTTTTTGTTACAGAAGATTTATTACATTTAAACATCTAATCTGGTGAAATATTTGAATTTATCTACTACTGTGACAGGAAGGGAAAATCTTTCTTTTTGTTACCCTTGGTGAGAGAAAGAGGAGGATGACATGAAGCAGAGGTCCATGATGTTGTGAACACATGGCACATGCCCTGAAGGTCTAACAGCTCCAACAGCACGCATACCTAGACACTGGTTTCTGCTAGAAACATTACCAGTGCTACCTGGTAAAGCCTCTCTTCCCTTCTTCATGATTACAAACACAGACCACTGATGGACACTTTCATCCAAAGCACCACACTGTACTACAAATGCATGCACATTTAGCATGGATGGCCAAAGTGGGATTCTAAGGAAGCATAATGCATTCACTTGAGAAAAAAAAATCAATTAATGAAATAATTATCTCTGACTTCTGAGAGAAGCTTTCATGAAATAAATGTGCAGTTTTCCCGAATTAACAAGATAATTATCTCAAAATTAAGAGATATTTCATTAATTCAACCTTTTATCAGAAGTCTGAGATAATTATATCCTTAATTCAGAAAAGAGCATTTTTCATTCTAAATTTCTGTAGAATGAAACCCCAAACCCTGACATCATTAGACAGTGCTTTGCTCTTTCCAGGATCAATCAAATCTCAGGGTTTCCCTTCATGAGAGCAACAAAAAGCAAACAATTAACTTTCATATGGCACAATATTGGATAGTACACACACTAAGTAACTGATCAGATTTTTTAAACTAATTTCAAAAAATATAAATATTTTTAAAGGCTAAAGCATTTACATAAATAAATCTACAACAATAATATATAGACATCAATGATAAAATGTACAGTAAAGCATGGACTAACATGAAAGTACACAGATATGACATTTTGGGATAAAAATAAATATATGTATGATTCATCATTTTGGTAAAACACATGTTTCAAAGTGAATGAGCGATTGAAAATAAACAGTTCTAAAGCTGGATAGGGCAGACAAACAATCAAATACAATCAAAGCAAACTGGCTAACACAGATTCTCAAAGTTCTCATCGTATGTTCGCACAACTCATATTGTGGCCTGGCTCTGCTGGCCTGGACAAATGTGGCCACCAGAGGGTTAATGTTTACTGATACTGATTAGAATGTTCCCCTTTTAATCTCTCTGTTAGTTCAATAGTTGTTGAGATCAAATTTGCATGTACAACCTAAAGTGATAATCTACAAGATGCAAGTGTTGTGCCTTTGGTGATATCTTTGGTGCTGCTAGGCATTCATTGCTGTGGTGTTGTTGCACTTTACTTCCCAGAGACCACCTGTCAATCAAACACTGTGGGCTGGGCTGTCTGTTTTCAGATTTTCTGTTGATAGTTTGAGTTAGTGTACATGTTGGTCTTTTACTTTTTTCTGTAATAATAAAAAAAAAAAAAAAAGTAACAGAAAAGTTACTGTGTAAAAGTGTAACAAAAGTGCAAGTATAAAAGTAACAGAAAAAGTTTGTTTGGAACCAGGAAATGACAACATTTCAGTAAACTAGGGTTGTCCCAAATACCATTTTTTAGGCTCTGGATCATCGGTGGTAACCAACAGTGAATATTTGAAACTTCTTGATATGTGTTGCGTTTTTTGGGTGAGTCTCCCGGTGAAAGGCCAACTAATCTGATGCTAGAGAAACACAACACTGTAAAAAATGTTGAAGCCTGATATTTCATCTCTGTAAAAGAAGACTGGTAAAACGGCCTTTGTCTTTTTTATGTCCGAATCCCAAAAGTGAAAACTAAATACCTTACCAACACATAAATATCCCCAATCAGCAACAGAGACTAGCAAAACAGAAATGCATTGTATATGAAAGTGTTTTTAATTTATCTGATAAATCCTGACATTTTCCAGTTTGCAGTTTAAGCCACTGGCCATCTGGCTGCTGGCACCCAGCCAGCAAGACAGGACACGTTGGGCCAAGACATGCAGCACTTCGTAAGGAGCTGCTTCAACAATACAGGAACATCTCTTTAGCAGGAAACATTTGAATATAATTTGGATCCTACATGTTACTTTGTAGCCTGTGTCTTGTCTGTTTATGTTGCCCAAAACACTGCAGTGTGCATCACTACTGCAGCTTGAATGGTGGTACATTTAGTTTAAAGCTAGCTACTAAAGCTACTGAGAAAAATGATGCATCTGGTCAACTGAAGACATTTCTATTGTAGCTTCTCCTCCCTGGCTCAGATCCAATCAGAATCACCTTTGTGGACTTTGAAAGCTTTCACACATTCAGCCTCCTCTGTCATACTCTTTTTGCCATCGTTGGAATGAAATTGAAATATGAAGGGACAAACCAATTTGATAACCACTATGAAATACCTGCACCCTGTCCTCTGCATTCCTCTGACATCAAAGCCATGCTTCAATCAAAGTGCTGACTCTTGCTCAGCATCATGGCACATCCTTATCTCTGAACCTGTGTAATAGTATGTCCAGTAGAGCACTACTTGCTGTGGCATGCTGATCATGAACCAAGACAGTCCAGTGTTTCCCACAAAATGTTAATATTTGGATGACCCACGCAGATATAGTCGCAGCCTGCAGAATAAATTTCTATTTTGCATCCATTTCATGTCCTGTGATGCATGAAGCTAGCGGTTCTTGCCAGTATGGTTTTCAAACAATCAAGACTAAATGCTGCAAAGTGCCTAAAGCTTGTTAGTGAACTACAATGGCCATAATTCAACACAGCTATGACACAGCACAATGGCACTGCTTTGAGTTGTGGTGAGTCTGCACCAACACAAAATGGATGAAGAGACACTTTTAAGTACAATGGACAGCTAAATGGAATGCCTACAGATTATACAAGACTGACTAAAATAACTGAAAAAAGGAGATAATACGCTCTCTAAATGAAATGCCACTAACAAGTCATCAGTAACCCCGCCTCCTGACATCATCCAAACTGACAAGCTAGGGGAAACACTGTAGCGTTTTTGTCCTCTATGGTGACAATATATTATTGTCAAAAAGACAACTGATGGACTGTCAAAATGATCCCAGCATCCATGCAAACACCTAGCTGTTTGCATGGATGCTAGTGATTGTGGACAAAATGTGTACATGTATGTGCACATACTTTCTTGTGTGTAAGTATGTATTTGCATGTGTACAAATAAATGAATCCCACCAAGGAACAAGGGGCAGGAATAGCACATCCACAAGAGAGCCTTTTCATTAGCCATGGAATCCTTCATAAACCAAGGAAATCCACCATTCTTCCCATCACATCCTTCATCAAATCCACCATGATGTCACACAGTGTCACAGTCTACCAATGAAGGTCAAGTCTCTGTCAATCCTCATCACTCATTCAGTAACCAAATCTTCTGCCAATCAATCATGACAATCTGTTGGCTGTCACATGACGATGTCATAGTTTGCCAAGTGAATTTTCCTGTTTCCCTTCATATCTCTTCATTGGCCAATCATAGCCATTGTCAATCCACAAATCACACCGTCAAATTATGGCGTTCAATGATTCTACTGTGCTGATCAAATTCTTCATTATCCCTTCACCTCCCTCACCAACCAATCATGCCCTTCACCAGTGTTTCTGCATTCCTTTGCGATGATGTCACACAATGATGTCATACAGCCTGCCGACACGCCCAAGCCACTCGCGCAGCGCCTGGCGGACTCGGGCGTCAGTCACGTGGCAGGAGAGCTGGCTGAGGCAGGGGTAGAGCGCCGGCTGGAGCGCCAAGAAGGACGAGTCAGACAGGAGGAGGACCTGATTGAGGAGAGTCAAGACCATGTTGGTCCATGCCTACACGGAGCAAAGAGGGAGGGGCATGATGGGAGAGGTATGAGAAGATTTTTAATAAGAGCACAGATAACTTTTCTAATGTCACAGTGTCACAGTATTGGTGCTTCACTGGCTGCAGTTCATTTTGATAACATTAACCATGACCTAAACCTAATTCTAATTTTAAACCTAAACTCCAACACTACCCTAGTCCTAATCCCAAGATAACTTTAAAAAACCCTTACTAAACCCTAACCCAAAACTAGTCCTTATTTCAGTATCCATACTAAAATTTCCCTTTTTGCAAGTAGAGGGCAGTGAAATATTTCCTCCTCACACTGTCACTGTGAAGCCATTTGGTCATACACACACACACACACACACACACACAGCAGGGTTTGGGCAAATTGACTTGTAGTCCTATCATTTAATTTAATTTGATTTGATCAAATTTTAACACTGATTTTAACACTGCTGAAGTTCTACAGGGATTGAAGTGTCATAAATAACAGTAACATCCCTGCAAGAGCACAGTGTGCAGGATATCCTTCTTTGATGAGTTTAATTCCAATCATCTGAAGAAGTCTAGTAATATAATGGTGTCTGCATTTAAGATTTTAGAATTCTACAAATAACACTACAGACAATAAAGATTTTCTTATCTACAGAAGAGAATTAGGAGCACAAAAAAAAAAAAATAGAATTAAGGTCAGAATTCTGAGATTAAAGTCAAAATTCTGACTTTTTTCTTAAGAATTTTGATTTTAATCTCATAATCCTGAGATTAATCTCAGAACATTTTTTTCCCCTGTGGCCCTAATCCTTTTCTGTACTTATTGTAATCTGAATTACTGATTCAGTTTAGCTGAGTGAACAAATGTGATGTCATTTTTATGAAGTGATTTTAACTGCCTTGACACTTGAAGGTCACCGACTGACATTTTTCACAACTAATATACTAGAGCCTCCTAGTGGTGGCACCTAAACATCGCAATGGACTCTGCCGTAAGAATAGCCCTGTTCTAGTCGTAGATTCTGTCTCTCTTTCTGTCTCTCTCTCTCCCTCTCTCTCACAAACACACACACACACACACACACCTGTATCTGAGCCTCCGAGTCCCTAAGGGAGATGCTGTGAGAGCTGATGGTGGAGCCCGACCGCGGCCTCTTCTCTTGTCTAAGGACCTCGGGCCCTGCGCTGACGGAGTGCCTTAGTGGGGGCCCTTGCTGATCCACCAGCTGCTGGGGCCTCTGGGGGGGCCTCTGCGGCTCCACGGGGCCCCTCCTTTCCCCCACGCTTCCTCCTGCTCCTCCTGCCCTCCCCTGCTCCTTCATGAAGAGGTTCACGTGGCTCTGCTGTGGCTGCTGCTGCTGCTGTTTCCTGCGTTTGTACTCCATCATAAGCTTGCTGATGGTTTTGTCCGCAGCAATGGTGTACAGTTTGTTCCCGGCACTTTCCCACCACTCCTTTCTCCTTCCTGGCCCGGTGGCTCCGGCCCCAATGGTAGCTCCAGGACCACTTCCCACTGTGCTTCCTGCTACACACGAGTCTCTCCTCTCGCCTCCAGTACGAAAGTGGTGTGGCAGGCTGCCTGTACAACTAGGCAGACAGATAGATAGACAGACTGGTGTGATTAGACAGGTGACTACCTAGACTGATTCCTATCTATGTTTCTCTGGACAACATTAATATTATCACAGGAGGTCTGGTAATTATTACCTTGGGAGGGTAGTCATTTCATTTTGTCAAGAACAAACATGTCAGTGATTTTCTCTTCTTGGTATAAACTGCAACTCAAACTGCCTACTGTATTTTGAGTTACCTGGTGTAGTTTTTTCGTGCCTGCTATGAAGGCTGTCACTCTGTTTTCTACATACTGTAGAAGTTCTTATAGAAGTAACTATGAGCTCTAAATAAACTGGAACAGCAACAATAAAGAGAGCATTGGGGAGTGAGAGAGGTGGTGAAAGTGACAAATACCCCGGCCGGATTGAAACACAGGCAGTCATGCTTACTTGGTATATGCTTTGGACTTGGACTTGAAAACTGATGTTTCAGGCAGTTACTGACTAGCACATCCAGATGCTGGATTAAAGCAGTCATACAACTAGTGATGGGCTAAAGCATCACTTTATATAAAAATTTGGATTCACTTTTGTGGTCCCTTCTTGGATTAACATGGTCCCTGAAAGTTCTGTTTAACAAGGAGTGCAGACAAATTTAATTACAGATATGGTGATACTAAATATGAACAGAGGGGAATGGATAAATGAAGATAAGATATTCATCAGTTTTGACATAATGCAAGAGACAAACATTCAGTATCCACTGAGGACCCCATTGTACTTGAGGTGCACTAAAAAAGGTTACACAAGATGCACTTGACATGTCCTACCGTCATCACCATGCTTTATTAAACTGAACCAGTTATGCTCATGAAAACATTAATTAAGCTAATTAATGTGTTGGTTTACTTGTATTGACTGCCTTGTTAAGGCAATAGGACCCTTGAGGCTGTGATTATCTATGGCACAAGCCGAATGTGACCGAATCACAGCCATGATGTTATTTACTACAATGCACAGGCTTTGAGTATTCTATTGCTTTTATTTTACAATTCCTATTTTGTAGCAACAACATTGTTTTTATCTTAAACACTGAAATTAAGTTGTGATTGTTTTTTAATTTTGCTGAGCAAAGAAGTAGTTCTGCAAAGAACAACCTGTGGTTAAACAACATAGGCTACTCTGAGGAGTAGACATGTTACATCTACTGCAGTGTTACTTTCTAATGGTTAAAAAGGCAGAGTCACCTGTAGGTGATGGATAATCAACTGCTAGTTTGACAGCTGCTGTAGAGGAATACAGATGAAGTGATGCAGCTCCTGTGATGTTATAGTAAATAACACAAAGCTCTCAACCAATCAGATTTCTTGAACAGAAACACCAGTTGTATAACTTTTGATACTTAATAGTTGGTATTAATATAAACTCTGTATTCTAAAACACTGAAGATTTAACAGCTGAAGATACAATAAATCTATCTTTTGATAAGTCATTTTCTGTTCATTATTATAGAAATTTATGCAGCAGTTTCTGTTGTGCTGTTCTTGAGTTAGACTTCAAGTCTGATATTAGTAAAGTCATACCTGAATCCTGGGCTGGGTGTGGGCGTCTCTGCTGGGGACGCTGCGCTCATTTCCGCTGTCTGACACCTGTATCCCCCTTCCTCTGATGGGGTCCCCTTACCCGAAAGCCCCCCCGCTGACGTCGGGGTGGATGTTTCAGACTGAAAGAGCGGGAGGAAGAACACATGATCTCCTCCAGCTCCTCCCCTCAGTAGTGGCGTCTCCTCCAGCGTGCTCTCCAGGTCCAGGTGCATCTGAATGTAGCTGTTGCAGAGATCCATGCAGAGCTTGTGGAGGCGTTTGACCAGCCAGGCCCAGTCGGCACTGCCCAGCGGCTGCACGCTGAGGGAGGGGATCGGGGCTCGCCACTGCTGTCGCTTCTCCCGGCCCCTGGGAGGGCTGACCTGTTGGAGAGGGAGTGAGGGTGACAGAGTGAAAGGGAGAGAAAAGTGGACAACATGAGGGGTGGTATTATCACATGGTTGACACATTTACTCTTTTTCTGTCTGTCCAGCCATGGTGGCTAACACCAGTCATGCTAACTACCCAGTTAATTTTGTGTTTACCCTACACAAAGTGGAAATGTAAAACTGGTCACTTCATGTGTGCCAGAGACCGCCAAGACAGCAAGTGTTTAAAAAACCAAATGAAGGAACTTCCATGAACTGGCTTTAGGTAGAACCACAATTACTGTGACAGAGTAGTATATTTATATCAAAATGTCACTGATTTTCATTTTTTTTCATTTCATTTTTTAGATGTGTGTTATGTGTTTATGTGAAAATAATATTACCTGTGCTGTCTCTTCAAAGATGTCTTCATCCTCTGATGAGGCAGAGCCAGGGTGGGAGGAGTCAGAACTCCCCTCCTCTTCCTCATAGAGGATCCGCTTTACCTAAAAATAAATACAATTAAATTAAACTAAACAAATTAAAGGCATGTTACTAAAGCCGGCAAATGCATGAAGAAAAGTTATGGTAATGTAACAGTCATGTATTACTCCATCTGTAATCAGATTAAATAAGGTTTATATGGAATTAGAACATCCATGCAACACATTAGCCTCTTGTTTATGTGCAGAGTTGTGTACATTTGTGGACTGCTGAGACAATTGGCATTTAACTATCCATTAGATTGTGCCAACTGTCACATACATGGACTTTGTGTCTATTTTATTGACTGTGTTTGTTGTTCGAGTTAACAGGATTGATGAACAGGTATATATAGACATTTGATTAAATATGCGCACAAATCTCTTTTTTTCCAGGTTCTGCACATATGTTTATGTTCCTTGTCTGCATGTTGTGCATTGTTTTGTTTTATTTTTGATTAATTCAAGGCCTTGGTCCAAATTTAGATCACTGGTGAGTTTCTGTATTTCATTTGTAGAGCATGAATTCAAGTAGTTGAAACTTTAATTTAGATTTTAATGCAAAACTGTTGTACACATACAGTACAGGCCAAACGTTTGGACACACCTTCTCATTCAATGCGTTTTCTTTATTTTCATGACTATTTACATTGTAGATTTTCACTGAAGGAATCAAAACTATGAATGAACACGTGGAGTTATGTACTTAACAAAAAAAGGTGAAATAACTGAAAACATGTTTTATATTCTAGTTTCTTCAAAATAGACACCCTTTGCTCTGATTACTGCTTTGCACACTCTTGGCATTCTCTCCATGAGCTTCAAGAGGTAGTTACCTGAAATGGCTTTCACTTCACAGGTGTGCCTTATCAGGGTTAATTAGTGGAATTTCTTGCTTTATCAATGGGGTTGGGACCATCAGTTGGGTTGTGCAGAAGTCAGGTTACTACACAGCCAACAGCCCTATTGGACAACTGTTAAAATTCATATTATGGCAAGAACCAATCAGCTAACTAAAGAAAAACGAGTGGCCATCATTACTTTAAGAAATGAAGGTCAGTCAGTCTGGAAAATTGCAAAAACTTTAAATGTGTCCCCAAGTGGAGTCGCAAAAACCATCAAGCGCTACAATGAAACTGGCACACATGAGGACCGACCCAGGAAAGGAAGACCAAGAGTCACCTCTGCTTCTGAGGACAAGTTCATCCGAGTCACCAGCCTCAGAAATCACAAGTTAACAGCAGCTCAGATCAGAGACCAGATAAATGCCACACAGAGTTCTAGCAGCAGACCCATCTCTAGAACAACTGTTAAGAGGAGACTGCGCCAATCAGGCCTTCATGGTCAAATAGCTGCTGGGAAACCACTGCTAAGGAGAGGCAACAAGCAGAAGAGATTTGTTTGGGCCAAGAAACACAAGGAATGGACATTAGACCAGTGGAAATCTGTGCTTTGGTCTGATGAGTCCAAATTTGAGATCTTTGGTTCCAACCGCCGTGTCTTTGTGAGACGCAGAAAAGGTGCACGGATGGATTCTACATGCCTGGTTCCCACTGTGAAGCATGGAGGAGGAGGTGTGATGGTGTGGGGGTGTTTTGCTGGTGACACTGTTGGGAATTTATTCAAAATTGAAGGCACACTGAACCAGCATGGCTACCACAGCATCCTGCAGCGACATGCCATCCCATCCGGTTTGCGTTTAGTTGGACGATCATTTATTTTTCAACAGGACAATGACCTCAAACACACTTCCAGGCTGTGTAAGGGCTATTTGACCAAGAAGGAGAGTGATGGAGTGCTGCGGCAGATGACCTGGCCTCCACAGTCACTGGACCTGAACCCAATCCAGATGGTTTGGGGTGAGCTGGACTGCAGAGTGAAGGCAAAGGGGCCAACAAGTGCTAAACACCTCTGGGAACTCCTTCAAGACTGTTGGAAAACCATTTCAGGTGACTACCTCTTGAAGCTCATCGAGAGAATGCCAAGAGTGTGCAAAGCAGTAATCAGAACAAAGGGTGGCTATTTTGAAGAAACTAGAATATAAAACATGTTTTCAGTTATTTCACCTTTTTTTGTTAAGTACATAACTCCACATGTGTTCATTCATAGTTTTGATTCCTTCAGTTAGAATCTACAATGTAAATAGTCATGAAAATAAAGAAAACGCATTGAATGAGAAGGTGTGTCCAAACTTTTGGCCTGTACTGTATATATTCTTTATAATTATGCATTATCTTTAAAAACATTGCCCCTACCAAAATAAAACAACAACAACAAAAATGAAAGTCAGCTGGAATAATTCTGGTTTCATCATGCATCATGCATCATGCACATGCTGCTCGTCCCCACCTGCTGGGCCGTCATGCTGTCGGCCTGGCTGAGCGTGGCACACAGCAGGGCCTGGAAGTACAGGTTAAAGCTCATGGCAGACTGGCGGTAGAGGTTGGCTGCTCCACACACCCCTGACACCTTCATCAGCAGGTACTTCAGGCCTGGCCGGGTGTCAAAGTCCCGCGCCGTTCTGTGGACAAGCCCATTAACAGGTTGCAGGTGGTGTTAAGTGTAGTGTGGGTCTGATCACATCTCATAAAGTGTAGCTGCAGTACCAGTTCAGTTCTTCAGCTTAACTGCTTATCTGGAACTAATGGTTGCACAATAAAGCTATAATAATCTAGAAGATATTCTTCAATCCAATTATGGTTATGCCAGTCATGCAGCTAAATACAAAAGTAAAGTAAATTTTACTGCACAGAGGAATTAAGAAAAAAAATAAGGAGGATGCATGGAAAGATTGATAACAGTTAGTTAACGAAGCAATTGATAGCATTTTTGACAGTGATGACTGGCTGTACTAGAAGGCTACATTTTACAGAATACATGGCTTTTACATAGTCATTACTAATGCAATGTAATGGCACACACTAGCAAATGTTGCTTCAAAGTAGTGAAGATACACAAAAACACAAAGAGGACAATTCAAGCCAGAATAAAATGGTTAGCTAGCTTCAACTGAAAAACTACATTCTAAGAGAATATAATAGCACAATTGAAATATGTCTTAGCTAACTGTCCTGGAGTAATAACCTGTAAGAGTCCAGCAGCAGATCCAGGATTATGGCTAAGTTTGTCATTGAGATGTAGCGCAGGAAACCTGCTGCAGGCCGGCCGGGGTCAGAGGTCACGGGCGTGACCCTGTCGTGACCTTCAGGCTGCTTTACAAACTCCTCCAGCAGGATGTCATAGAGGTTTTGGAGTAGGACCTGGTGGGACAGCAGGCTCACCACGATGGTCCGGAAAGGGATCCTGCAGGGATCAGAAGCCAGGATTGTGGTTAAATCACATCCTGCTCATCCTGTTTTTATGCTGGCCCCTTTGGTTAAATGTATGGTGTCTGAGTTAGACAGAGAAAGAAGCCAACTGCAAATTACACAATACAGAAATTTACAAAGCTCAACCCAGGCAACCACAGGCTGGCTCCAAATTGAATGGTGGAAAGAGCTTTACAGTGGCAGCTCTCAGACCGCAAGGGGCCATTTTACTACACAACAAAAATAGATGTAACGTTGCTTAAGGTAGCTTAATATACACTATGCTAACTTGTTAGCATGGAGAACTAGAGTGAATAATCATCTGTGAACACAATGATTTTAATGTCTGGGTTCTCATTACTTTACAGATCAATAATGTGGACATTTAGCAGATGCTGTTTTCCAGATTGATATCCAGTAAATGACAATGCAGAATACATCACCAACTGGTAGTTTGGCAATATGACAATATGCAAAGGACATAAGGGCAAAAATATCTGCGCCAAAGCTAGAATAAGTAAAAAAAATAAATAAATAAATAATAAATAATAATAATAATAATAATAATAATATATATATATATATATATATATATATATATATATATATATATCCTTGAGTCCCTGAAAAAATTCAAATATCTTCTTCCAACTATGTCTATGTCTATGATGAAATGGCATGGTGGAAAGTGATCTTCCATCCTTTTCTCTTTCTTTCTTTCAGATAGAAAGTTTTTGTGGGACAATTTACCACACCATGTTCCTGCAATTTTCCTTTCCGTTTACTGACGTGATTTATTCATGGAAATATCACATGTAAGTGCATGCAATGTTAATCGCTAAGAGGATTTGATCGCATCAGGTCATGTACAATATGCTTGTATATTGTCATATTGCTGCAGCTTTTGTTTCATGGTATGGATCAGCTCTTTCTGAGAAAGTGTTTTCATTAACAGCATGCAGTCCTTCAGTGATAACACGGTGATTTAAACAACAATCAGGCTGTCGTATTGAGGCGACTTAAACTGAAACACATCCATATTGTCTTGGTAATCCTGGAGAGCTTCACACAATATGAACAATTAGCCTACATATGAGGTGCTTTTGACCGGTTATGTGAAACCAGCATAAGTCTATACTGGAGCAAAGTGACAAAAATGTATATATGCAGTTCAAATTGATTTCTGTGGAAAAAAGGATTAGGATTCTTTTGGATTTCTTTTGGTTTCTACTGGAAAAGTCAGCGCAGGCAAAAAAAAAATAATACAGGGAGCTTGGTGAAAAACTAGTAATCAAGTGTTGCTGGCCTGCTGATGGGCTTACTGAAGGATCTGATTCATGTTGGAACTGGGGCAGCCTGGCAGCCATGAAACTAGCACTGCGATTGTTACAAGTAAGTCGATGTTTTACTTTTTTGCTTATAGACTGTAGCTAAGGAGAACTTAGCTGTCTGCTTTAGTCGTTCCATCGTGTTAGCTGCATTAGCTACAACTCATTAACTACCAAAGTAATTGAATATCAACTAAGCTAAGTTCTGCATTCAACCACTGGCATGTTGTGTTCTGACTGGACCAGACTGCTGGCATAATATGGTGAACAGGCTAATGTCACTCTCCACACAGACACACGGCACTTTGTAATGGTGCACATTTCAACAGTGCTGCACTGCACCAATGTCCAAATATGGGCATTTTGCAGGTAAGTGGATATGTTAGTATAGCAGTAGAGTATTAGTAAGACAGCACTGTACAAACACACAACCATAACGCTAATGTGACAGAAAAGAGCCTTACCCAATTTTCCTTTTATCAGAGCAGCACAAAGAAAAAGAAAGAAAGAAATTAATTCAGTTGCATTGTTTACCTTATTTATTTTTCATTTTTCAACACAGGCCTTCCATTTTTCATCTCCACCATTCGTGTATATTATGTTCTCAAAAACATAGTTCTCACTAAAATATGTACAAGTTACAAACAAAAATCCCATGAAGAAGTTGGTGGTCTAATTTTTTATACTGACTGAATTTTAATACTATAACTGAATGAGAAAGTAGATCCAGGTTCACTGCATTTGTATTCATGGTTTTATGGATCAGCACAACTTCTAACGTTACAAAAAGAGGGAATGAAACATTTATCTACAGGCCGCCAAATCCACTATAATGCAAAGGAATCTTGACTCTGTGTTTCCTTACACTTCATCCACTGTGTGGACCAAGAAATCTTTGCAGATATTCAACCAATTAACAAAATATCCACATCAGCTTGAGGCCTTTATGAGTTTGGTCAGAATGTAGATTAGGATCAGTGTTAGAGTGATGCAGTTGTAGTCAGGGTGTGGGTTAGAAAAAGAGGGCATCTCAATGGCTTGTTGTCATGTGTAAAGCAAAATGAGTGTATGAGTTGTGTGTGTCAGATAACATTGCCCACCTCTTCTGAGTGTGGCCATTGGACTGCTGGTCTGAGGGCAGCTCGATGATAAGAACGCAGGACTGAGCGTGCTCAAAGCCCTCCTTGTTGTTGGGTGTTTTTGGAGAGCACTGGGTGTCCAACATAAAGACCTGGGGGCAAAAAGAGGACATGTCAGCAGGCTCTGGAGCGCTATCACTGCTAGTAATGGTCTCACTACTAATGGTAGTTGGGACTTCTGACTTTTGAGGAGCTGCCATTTTCTTCTACTGCTTAATTGAGTGAAAATGTCTGCTGATTCAGATTGCACGCTCAATTACTTTTTTGTTTTTTATTTAATCAAAAAGCACTCAAGTTTAATTCCCAAAACACACTCAAAGAATCCCCCAGTGTCAGACTCCAACAAATTACCAGAGCATGCCCTCAGGGGTCATAAACACTTCTCTCTGGTATGATGTACAGCACTTACTTGTTGCGCCATTGCCTTGATCCTCCAGTACTCGGCCTCAGCTGATGGGGAATGGGATGGCGCTGCGACCTTTACCTCACAGGCGTCTCCGGAAAAACTGTCTGAACCGCTACGAAAACATGCGAGCAAGTTCTACAGAGAGAAACAAAGAAATTCAGAGTCATCTGAAGCCATGCTAAATCCAGAAAACTAAAAATAAAATATTCTATTTCAGGAGTTATTTTAATTACAAAAATAGTTTCTAAAGTGTTTTTTTTTTTATTCTAATTTTCTAATCCTTTTTTTTCCCATACAATTTCATACAATTCTCAAAATTCTTATCATGAGCATTTGAGTCATGGTTGTCACACAGCTGTTTCATTTCCATTTTAAGGTGGTGCGCAGGTGAATAAAGCACTTTCTCACCACTGTCCATGCATATGTGGCCTCTAAAATGGTTAGAATGAATGAATGGAGGATGAAAAATGTCGTTTTCTGGGGTGAGGCTCACAGTGTAAAACAGTTTAATACAGTTTAATACAGTATGCATATATCGTGCCTGACCTGAATGCACTGTCTTAAAAAAAATCAGCTTTCATATAAACCCAGTCATAGGTCATATGTTAATGTGTTTGAGAGCATAAGCTACATGTTATGGATTGACTAACACGTAATCTATATGTTGAGGATTGCCAGTGTCCTACATAAACCCAACACTTCAAAGAAATCAACTTCTCCTTTTTTAAAATTTTTTTATTCTGAGATTTTTTTTAAGACTTGAAAAAAATGAGTGTGTGTGTTAGAGAAGGGAGGTTTGTTTCAAGGCTTTATCTCTAATTTCTAACTGTCATATCTGTGATTGGACACAATAAGATACATAGAGATGCAGGGAAAACTATATGCATCTACTATGACATAGCATGGCCCTCAGATAAACTGTCCCTGGAAACATAAAGGTCAAATAATACTCAAAGCTGTGACATACAATAAGCTCCCAGAGGCTCTTATGTAAAGAAAACAGCTTTAAGACATATAAAAAAGATATCATGTGCCATATTAAACAATGACCTTTGCCATGACATGCAACATAGTCAAAACACGTTACATAAGGGAAATCATAATTTTACTGCCAATGTGACCACTGTAAGACCATATTAAGCTATATGTTGAAACATATATTGAACAAGCTGTGGACAGAGCAGCAAACTCTAAGCCTTGAATCTCCTGGTACACCACAGGGATAAACACAAGCATGTTCAACCACTGATCCTTTATCACCCTGTATACATAATACATAGCTTCATCTTTATGTTAAGTTCATCTTGTATATGACATGCTTTTGAGACAAAGTGCTTCACCGAGAAGGGACAGAGAGAGTGAGACAGTGCATGGTGGTTCAACAAGCTTGAGAGTAAATGAAGAGAGTGAGCGGTCCACTTCCATATTTGATACAGTAACGTAATCAAATTGTAGACTGTGTCCACTGCCACTCCTCTGTATTACCTATCAACCTATCAGTTTTTTGGCTGGTCATTCTGCCACACACCTGACACGAGTCTGCTCATTTCCTCCAGTATTTAAACCAGTCGGTCTCTTTGTTTGTTTGCCAGATCGTATCCTGCCTGCCTGTTCAATTGTTTTTTTTCTGGATTTTTGACCTGTGCCAGTTTGCCTGATTTAACCATTTGCCTGATGTTCTGAGGTACTGTAGCCTTTTATATCGGATTTCTGGTTTTGACCTTTGGAACGGACTGTACCACCCTTTTCTTGCGGATTATTGCCAACTCCTGTCTGAGCCTGGTGATTCTGCATTTGGGCCCTTGCTGAACTGTGACAGGCAATTTAGTCAAAAGACTAAGGGCCCTATCTTGTGCCACCCGCTATCCGCTGCCACTACCCGCTACCCGCAAATTGTGGATTTAGGAGCTTCCGCTATCCCTAAACGGTATCTTGCGCCACCCGCTACCCACTATCCGTTATGCCGACTCCGTCATTTGCACCTGGAGGTGTGTCCGTGGGCGTGTTTCATGCGCTATCCCTAAAGTTGCTATCTTGCGCACACACTTTAGGGAAAGCGGATAGCGGGTGGTCAGGACCACCCGCTATCCGCTATCCCTAAAGTTTGGGCTGTTACGAGAGCGCGCCCAGGCGGCTTCAATGCGCGCCCCGACGGAGCCTCGCCACACACACGGTCGGACTGATACCGGGACGCCGCCGGAATGAACTGAGTATATTACTCATAAAGACTGTTTAGAGGAAAGACTGTTTTAATTGGACACTTACGCCAGCACGTTTTATTGTTTTATCATAAGCCAGCAGCTGTGCTATATTTTTATTTTTAATATTTTATTTGCCCAATCTACCTTGTCAATAAATTAGTTTACACATAGTTCCACCTCTGCCTCTTGTGTGTGTGTGGTGTGACCCGGGGATTTTACTCAATCAGTACAACCTTGTGACGTGTCCACTTGGACACATGTGGCTCCACCTCCCGAATTAACTCGCCTATAATATAATATATAATATGTATATAAAGCCAACTTGCTTTAGCCTCAGTAGAAGCCCTGAGAAAATCTACCTCCCTCTCTCCATCGCGGGTTTAGGATTTAGGATTTAGGATAGCGCATCCTGCCCTTAAAGGCAATGGCACCTGGCACACTGATTGGTTTAACTGGCATAACGCCCAAAACACACCTATGCATAATATAGCGGGTAGCGGAGGTGTTTTGCGGATAGCGGGAGGTGCACAAGATAGCAACTTTTACGGGGGAACGCCTCTTCCTAAATCCTAAATCCGCAAATAGCGGGTTTAGGGAGTCTGGCGCAAGATAGGGCCCTAAGACTTTATCAAAATAAATCAACAACTAAATCAAATGTTGCTGTCCACATTAACACTAATTCAGCCTTTAAAACACTATTGACGGAGTTTTTGTGGGGGGAGCAGGGAGGGCAGTTCACCCAGGGCACCATACAAGCTAGCTCCACCACTGCAAATCCCAAATAAGAAACCACTGTTCAATGTCATAATCTTTGTGAAAACTTTGGGCTTTAAGAAGAATTTATTTTTTAAGAATGGTTGATGAGGGCGCCCTGGTAGCTCACCGTGTAAGAGTGTGTACCACTCGGTAAGGCTGAGTCCTGATCGCAGTGATCTGGGTTTGAATCTAACCTCAGGCCATTTGCTGCCTGTCGCCCCCTCTCTCTCCCCTGCCTTTCCTGTCTCTCTCTACTGTCACTGTCAAATAAAGCAGATATCCCAAACAAAACAAACAAACAAACAAAACAAAAAACATAAAAATACATTGTCCAGCCCAAGCCCCTTTTTGGGGGGGTTGTCAACAGGCTTTCTAGGAACACATAGCAGAACAGGAGCTGAAGCAGAAGTAGACAAAGCAGGCCCCCACAGCAGTCTACAGCTATGCAATCTGTCTATGCCTGCAGAAATTCCCTTGAGCAAGACCCTGAACCTCTCTACCTGCTGTGCACCCCCACCTCTGACTGTATGTGAAGGGAAGTCCTGATGACAGCAGGTGTAGTTTGACTGAAATGCTCTGAAACAGCAACAACATGCTGTACGTCACGTGCTGTCAGTTCTAGAGACTGACAAGGCTTTGGGTTTTTAGCAGAGCTTCAAATACAGTTTACTCTAGTCTCTAATCCACAGCAAGGTCACGCTATTCTGACCCCATTACATGCAGTAACACATCACACAGGAATCCTCCTTTCCGTATATACCTAAGTGTTGGGAAAGATGCAGGCTCACTCACTCACACACAGGGAAAAAAACAAAAACAAAAATGCCAACACAGAAATCAACACTCACAAATCACTGTGTACTTTACATACGCACACACACATGCACTCTTTTTCACTTTTCTTTTACAGTGACAGAAACATACACACACACACACACACACACACACACACACACACACCTGTTTCTCCATTATTCAATGCCTCTCAGAAACTCCACACATGCACATTGTTCTTTCTGTGTCTTTCATTCATGCTTAGAGACACACACACAAACACACACATGCACACAGATGTGGCCCTAAGCTGTAAAGCTGATTAGGTCCATCCAACAGGCAGCTGCCACAGGGAACAGAGGGAACACACAACATCCACTAATAAAATGCCTAGCGATGTCACCTCAGGCTTAAGCGCCCGCGCGCGCACACACACACACACACACACACACACACACACACACACACAGCCAAAGTATACTCCCTCTGTAGCAGAGTGGGCAGAGCATTGGTTTGATTGGAAAGGCTAGGGTTAGAGTACCATGGGAAATAAAAAAAATAATACTATGAGAGCATACATATGTTTTCTAAAATATATATTCCCATGGTGCTTTAATCATGCACAGCACCACCAGCAAGTCACCAGAAGTCCATTCATTTGCTAGAGAGCGGAGTGGCCAGGGAAACCAGAGCCATCAGCAGCTGAGAAAAGTTGGTCACGGCTGAAGCTATTTTTGCAGTCACTGACCGTCCAGATGTTGTTGTTGCTCTACCAGAAAAGTTTAATATATTTAATATATCTTATTAGTATTTTTTTTTCCTGTTTTGGACAACCCAACAGTGATCTAAACAATGTCAGGGCTCGACAGTAACTGTTTCCAGGTTGCCATCAGTAACCATTTTGAGAGATTGGCAACACCTCTTGGCCTTTAGCTTCCATCAGTGGCAACCACATATTAAATATATTAGTGATATTTAAATATTGCTGTTACAGTCAGACCTGGAACCGTTATGAATACCAAGCACTGTAAAACTTCACACAAGATGAATAAGAAGAACTGGAACTAGACAAAGCTGCATGTGCGCTGGTGTTTTTACTTGCATGCACACAGGCGTCTGTTTCAGAGACAGTGATGAAGTAAATTAAGTTGTCTGACTGTGGGGTGAAAAGACTGACTGACATGTCAACATCACAAACAAATATGCAAACTGATTCAACTGACAAAGAAAAAGACGAACCTGAACAAAACCCAAAAAGAAAATTTGTCAAGTACTGGGAGACAGAGTATCCTGGCATTTTTGAGCTGGATGGAAAATTATACTGGAAACTCTATTTTAAGTTTCAGCAACTAAAAGCTGATTCCTGGTTTCAAAAGTCAAGGCTGAGCCCTGCTTGAAGTGTCCAAAATATTAGGATTTTCTTCCTTATACAGAGTAGCAACCTCTTTTTGCAAAATCCCTGTGTCACTTGTCTCAAGCTTTAAACATCTTCAAGCTTCTCTCCTTTATTCTCCTCTTTTAAAAATGAAGTGGACTGAGCAGATGATATCCATTACGGATCAGATTAACTTGGTCAAACGATTTTACAGAGGGCGCAGGATGTCACAATATCTTGTGCACTGAATGTAGGTCATATTTTGTGATAAGAAGGGGTGTGCTATCCCCTCTCACACTCAGATCATCCACTGCCAAACAACATGTTGTTGGCATACATGCACCACGTCACAAGCTCTCAAAGCACCATGCATCTATATAGTTTAATCTGTAGGCAGTTATTCATTTTGTGAGGCCACAGCTATATTTTAACAGAGAAGTGATGAACACAGGAAGACCTGGGGAAAACGAAAGGTTATTGACATGATGACGAGAGACGACAGATGGGTCAAATCTGGTCTGAGTGTGCACATTAGCTGGAGGCTGCTGCTAGTTGTGTGAGGTCAAGCGGGGTTATCTGGTTAACACGGAGCGTCAGCATGTTGCCAGTATTAGCAGCAAATGCTTTCAGCTTGCAGCAAATTACTTCACTCCCATGCCGGCGATTTCAGTTTGGGATAGATAACACACTTTAATACTTACTGTGGACTGGGCAGATGCAGGAAAATATACTGGGAATGTATGTGTGTGTGTGTGTGTGTGTGTGTGTGTGTGTGCGTGTGTGTGTGTGTGTGTGTGCGTGCTTGAAGGTTTTGCATTTGAATATGTCTTTGTGAGCCTGTGTCAAACTGAATGCTTGATGGACTGTTGATGCATATGCCATCTCTGAGTGTGTGCCTGTCTGTTTTCATAAATGTATCATTGTTCATTTGAATGCATTTGTGTGTGTGTGTGTGTGTGTGTGTGTGTATGTACGTGTGGTTGTGTGTGTATACCTTGACAGGTTCCAATGTGGCAGAGAATGCGTCCTGCAGGGCACAGCAGGCCAACCTCCACATCTCCTCTGTAAAAACTGGGCCCACCGTCACCAACACATACCTAGAGAGAGAGAGAGAGAGGGGGAGAGAGAGAGAGAGAGAGAGATTCTTACTATGTTTTTCACCATGTGTTTCACCGTAGTGACAGATATGCATGCTTAAAACAGTAAACTCCATCTTCAAACCATGCTAACAGCCAAGGGAGGGTGTGTGTGTGTGTGTGTGTGTGTGTGTGTGTGTGTGTGTGTGTGTGTATAGGTCACCTGATACAGGAGCAGCCAACCCTAGAGATGGTTTCTGCGGGCTCAGACACACACGCCACCAACAGCTTGAACAGATCTTTCAGCATGAGGTTGATCAGGGACTCATAGCCAATATCTAAAGGGAAGAATCGATCAATCAATCATTGATGAGTGAACTCCGATGTTGTCACTGGAGAGGCTCCACTTCAGACTGCACAGCTAGAAACTGATTTGCACGCGCACACACATACTACCAGCACATCCTGACAAAGCCTGTGAGCAGATGGGAGAAAAGTGGAGTGGCCCAATTTTAATTTGAGTGAAGAGGGGGATACTGGAAAAACCTATTGACCAAATATGCTCCGCTCCACCCTGCTGCACCCTCACAAATCATGCACGTGATGAGCAGCCGTGGGCTCTGCTCGCCCAGACAGTGGCAATTGTGTTTATTTTACAGGATTTGTGCAAACTCTGAGGCAATGTCCCTCCACTCTCAAAGGTCTCTCCTTCCCTTACCCTCTCTTTCTGCCTGTTTTTATGCCTCTCTGATGCTTTCTGCTTCAAAATCAGTTGGATTGAATTCACGAGGCTGGTCTCACAAGATTTCATGAAATGAGCAAATGCAAACCTGAGCGAAGACCTTCTCAGGTCATAACTGCATTCACAAAAAAGCACAACAATGACTTTTTTGTGCTGGGCAAACAAAGGAATTTTGAGGTCACCAATCCCTAATTAAAAGTATGCTTACTTTGAACCTTATGCCCTGTTTCAGACGCCTGAATGTTAAAACCAAGGCAAAGCTTTCCAGAGTAATCAAACTTGGCAGTACAATCAGAGGCTGCTTGGTGGTTGTTCAAATCCCCACGTTTCTTGCTAATTTTTGGGTCATTTATTGCTAATTTGCTCATTGCTTTTTTCCCCCATGTCTTCTTCTCAGTTTTCAAAGGCTTAAGCCGAAACTTAATACTGGATAATGGAGGCTGACGTTTTGAGCAACAGGATTAAATTGAATATTAAGAGTAAAAACTAAATCAAACCAGTTTTAAAAATCAATCCTCGCTGGTGCATTCCAGCCTGAAGCCCTGCCTGAATCAAGATATGAGGAAAGAACTTCCTATTTGCACCATGAGGGATACAGGGACTTGCGTAAGTGGTATGACATTGCTTTCAACTATTGAGGCCTACAGCACAGTGGTGTAGCTTGTGGCTGTGAACTGGAAACTAACATGTTCTAACTTGCTCATTCCACTCATTCAACAATAAGCCTCGATTTCAAAGAAGAGACGAAACAATGACAACAAACCTTTGCCCAAATACTGACTGGATCCACTGAAATCTGCAGCCACTTTGAATGTAAAGATCCAAATGTCATGAACTGTTTTGGAGGAATTAGGAAAGCCTATTCATTTCTCCTATAAAATCTATTTTTTGATCCAGAAGTCTCAGAAATGCACCAAATCAAAAAAACACAAAAAATAAACAAATCTTCTGCTGTCTGTCACCTGAATGGATGAAACTGTTAACGTGCTCCACCACCAGCTCACAGCACAGGCCAATGGCGTGTTTGAAGTTCGCCGCTGCCACGTCCCAGTAGGAGTGGTCGCCGTGGCTACGCTGCAGCCACAGCGACATCACAGGAAGCAGCAGCTGGATGACTGAGAAGATGGCAAACCCCGGCCCTGGAGGGAGGGGAAGTGGGAGACAGGGTTGATGTGCTGTGTCTGTGCATGTAAGCAACTCATTTTCACTGGGAGGAGTCTGTCCAGATATGATGAACACAAAGTTCAACCAGGTTTAACTTTTTCTGGATGGACAGATTTGTCACCATCTGTTTAGCCTTGGGGTATTAATACTTTTTCATGCTGTAGACCCTAAAATTCACTTTTATTAGGCCACAGACACATTTGAAGTGATTTTGCTCCGGCAACCTTAATATGAAAAGATAGTTTTTAGTTTGTATTAAGTATCAAATTTTTTGAACACTTACAAATAGACTTGAAGTAGTGAGATTAAACCATAATATTAAAATAACAACTCATCCACATAATCACTTTTTTGGAAATAACAACTACTACAGAACTAAAAAGTGATACTGAAATTAAACTATTCCTTATTTTACTGAGGACCCCTGGAAGCCCCTTACTTACTATCTATCATGCCACTGCTATTACAGTATGCAGTACTGTACAGCATGCATATATACTGAATACTGTTGCTGTTAAATTAAATAATACCCGATTTTTCAAAAAGGGTGGTCTATTCCTTTTACATACACACTATAAGATGTGCATCAGGATAAAAGAACACCGGTGCAACACAAAAGCTGTCTGGAGGAAATCATAAATGGGAGGATAAATGAGAGATAGATTGTAAATTGCACTAAAAAACACATCGACCTTGTATGTGTACATGTAGTGTGTGTGTGTGTGTGTGTGCATGTGTGTGTGTTACCTGGTATGGCAGTGACCTCTCTGAGCAGGGTAAACAGCAGCTCCAGTGTTGGAGGCTGGTGTTGGCGAGGGCAGTTGGACACTGCTGCTGTCAGCTGCTCCAGTAACAATATCCACACCTGGATCAGACCTAAAGAGAGGCCACAAGACAACAGAGCAGCTCAGAGGGGCAGAGGAGGAATTTTGAGGAAAGAATGATGAAGAGCAAAACAGGGCTGAATACCCAGGCCAGGGGTGGTTTGGCTCTACCTGTGTCATCATCAAACTCTTGCAGGACACAGTCCATCCCGTCCTCGCTGCTGATTGAGCGTTCCTGTGTTCTCATTGGCAGGCTGGCGAGTCGCGCCCCCAGGAACACCGGCTTGGATGGCATCTTATAGATCTTAGCCAGCAGCTGTGAACACAACATGGCTTGATTCAATTGTAGGAAAGAAGGAGAGAAATGCTTGCGACAATGTTGACTCTGATTTAGAGAAAAAATATACACAATAGACAAAACGACAAAAAAAAGTGCTGTGTGTTATTTTTATGAAACTGTTTTGAAATGACATTACACAGGTTCCTGACTTTGCACTGAGGTCTTGCACTGTTCTGTTTTATAGTTTGAATTCATCCATTGTTTTTTTAAGTTTTATTCCTCCTTTGATGTTGCCATTTCGCAAGTTTTAGTGCCACTCACACCATGAGGCTTGCACATGGGCGAAACAAAGATGCAAAATGCACGTGCAGATGCATGCAATCAGAGCTGGACACACTGCTGACAGGTTAAGAGTAACAATCAGTGTGAACAACACACTGCATAACGCTGTCCGACCGACCGGTCCCTACCTGAGAACATTTGCGGAGGTAATCGAGGGCTGGCAGGCAGAGGTCAGTGGAGCTGTAACCAGATGCATGGACACAGTCTCCTATCTCCTTATAGTCCACCTCTCCTGGGAGACACACAATCACACAGCAAAGAGTAACCTTTTAAGATGCAATCTCTAATACCCATGTGGAAATTGACTATTACAGCAGCAACTACTTACAATAATACTGTAGAATAAACCCTGATAGAATATACAGTAAATATTAAAGACCCAATGAAATGGGCTCTTACTTTCTTGACTGAATGTAATTCCAGTTGAAACGGGAAGTGTGGGCAGGACATGGTGCAGGAAAGGATCACTGACTAGTGCAAACCAATAGGATCTCAGTTTGGGAGAGAAACATTTTTTTTTAAAGGACAGGTGGATGAGAAAGGATGAGTAAAGATTTGTGAGGGTTTTATTGGTTGAAATTTTAATTTACAGCCACTAATGCAGGATGATGTCACTGTTTAAGATGCTCTGTTTTACCGGAAGTACAAGTCATGTGAGGTCATTTCATGGGGACTTTAAACAAACAAACTTTACATAATTAACATATTAACATGTCAACATAATTACTGGATTATTCCAGCAGTCAGACATAGTAAGCAGAAATGTCTGATTGCATAGGGAAATATATATATTCACTATTAACAGGATGCGTTTGATGAAAAAGGTGAAGAATCATGTAAGTTGTAAAAATGATGGTATCCATATGTGAGAAGAAAATGAGAGCATGAAAACGATACAGTGCCGAACATAACAGCACATTTACAGAATATGGAAAAATGTACTGGGGAACACCTTAATGTGTCTACAGGGAACCATAAATACTATTACTGTCAGGTGAAAACCTTGTAACTCCAGTTTTGGTTATTTTTGTTTTAACTTCATTTGGAGGATCATATGCTTCAATTTGGATTGAATCAAGTGAAACCCTTTCAAAACTAAAATGCATGGTGGTCAAGCCAAAAACAAGGCTGTTTTTCTCCTGAAAGGTTGACATTTTAAAGATAGCTATTTACCCAACTATAATGTGTACAGAAGACATTAGACATGTAGCCCTACATGGACATTACTGTACACAGAAATATTTGCTTCATTGTACAAATACTGACAATATGTACAGACATGCAAATATGCACATATCGCCCTATGTAAAGACCAAGTGACGTTGTGTAAGACATGTGTTAGATGGTTTCCATTACACAATTTCCTAAATACTTAAAGCAAAATTTAATTTTGGGAGAGTATTTGGGTTGTATAGCTACCTGGACATTAGACTATATAAGTCTATATGGTGGTGGAATATTCTCAGTTATTCTGTGCTCCCCTGGGCTGCTAATCCAGAAGACTGTATTTCTATCTCTCCATTCACTTCCATAGTGTGGCGAAACCACACTTTTAGCACATAACAGAACGCCGACAAAGCGGATTAGTTAGGACAAGTCCTGGAACCCATTTTCTGAGGAAATTAAACAGCTCTGTTCTTGTTATTTTCCTATTTGATCTGGAAAGTAGATCCAGCAGGTAGCATCTGCAGGATACTTCTGCATCATAACTTTATGCCAGGAAGAGAAGACCTTATAGTTCTTTCACCAATGATTGTAATTACAGAAAAAATGGGACTTGTTTTTTACACTGGAATAATCCACTATGCATCAATTTATGTGCAAAAGGTGCATTTTTGGGAGCTGTTTTGCTGTGCTGCAAATCAAGTGACACAAATACAGTAGTCTGGATAAGCAGCCCAGTGGAGCGCAGAGCAACTAATGAAGATATTTCACCACCATGTGGACTCATATCACACCCAGGAAACTGTACAACCAAATACTATAAAGTTCAATTTTACTTTAATATACCATAAAACATGGTTAAAAGAGAGACTCCTCCTTCTTTTCACAATGTTTCTTTTGTGCTGATTTCACATCAAGAACTATTCATTAGTGTTCTATGATGCAAAGTACTCAAAAAAAAAAAAAAAAAAAAAAAAAATTGGAAAATCTTATCTGACAACATAACTTTCAGCTAGCAGAGAAATCCACAACTTGTAGAATAGAATTAGCTTTGGGGTGAGAGTATCAACTGCACAGACACATGCGACTCCCCTCATGCATTGAGGCATTTGATGCATACAGCACATACATGTCAAAGAGCGTGCGCTTGTGCACACGCAGATGTGAAACCAACCTAAGCCTTTGACAAACTTCATGAGGCACATGATGTAGTCGGTGGCGGCATTAGCAAAAACCTGGATGTTGTCTGTGTTGATAAACGCCTCAAAGACGTCAAACACCGGAGCCTGGGACTTCCCTAGGGGAGAGGAGGGAAGGTAAGAAGAAAGTAAGGAAGGAGATAAGGAAGGAAGGACAGAACAGAGAAAGGTAGGAGGAAGCAAGGATAGAAGGTGAAGAGGAAGGACGAAAACAACAAATCAGGGCATAAAAGGAAATGAAACAAGAAGAGAAAAAACAAAATGAATTACAAGTTTCACTTTTACTACTGTGACAAAGACTGGAAATTCAAACACATTCACTAAAAGTCACATCTATTCTTACTCAATGAATGGCACTAGGGGTGGGGCATTATAGGATTTTATTGTGGATTGCAATAAAAACAGTGGATTGTGGTGAATCTCCATTGTCGGTATAATCGTACAACGGGATAATCGTGAATATCCTCATGAGTGACCTGAAAAAGCTGTGTAGCTCGCTAACGTACAGTCCTACATTGTTGCAGTATTGGTGAGAGTTTGAATCTGTCCTTGTTTTTCACTAAAAAGTCCTATCTATGATACCATAAAAATCTATTTATTTCTTAACAAAATGCAAGGTAACATGATTCCAGTACGATTTAGTGTCATTTTAAGAGTTTTAAGAATATTTTGATGATTACTGGGACGATACTGTGAATCGTGATCCGCAATAATTTACAATCGTGACATCAAATTTTCATATCGCCTCATGGCTAAATGGTAGCACCACATTAAAACAAAATGTGGGTCTTTCTAAATGGTAATGGTTGAATCTAGTCCTGGTTGAAATAGTGATAGAAGATAGCAGATTGGGTCCTCCATATCTGACAAATATCAGAAGATAAAATGATTTCTTTCTCCAAACTGGCTATTTTGTGACTCGGAGCAGAAAGTGTCAGATGTACCCATGGAGTATTCTCCCAGTAGGTAGTCCTTAGTGTCGGTCTTGCTGCCGTGGACCGTTCTCAGAGCGCTGAACAGAGGCCTCCACCCTGACAGGATCTGAGGGGAACACATCTCCACCAGCTCCCCTATGGACGTTATCACCTGTGAGTGATGGACAGAGGGCGGGAGAATAATTGATAAAGGGCAGGGTGGCAAATTAAATGCGCAATTTGTAACATGTTTAACATTGGTGCTTTACACAATGAGCTTTTGTAAAACAGTTATTAGGAAGGTTGGTATGATGACCAAGCAGGTAGAGGCACATAACTAAAAAATAAGTTGTATCCTTTTATTATAATACAGCCTTTAAAATCAGGGAAAGAAAACACTTCACCATATCACAACGCTATGATATCCAAAATCCGAGACAATATCATCATAATATTGATAAAAAAATCAATATATGTAGAAGTTGGTGCAGCAGTGTATGAGAGCGTATTAGGGCAATTGTAGGGAGAAAAAAATAAATTTACAAGAAAAAAAAAACTCTGAAATTAAAGTGGTAAATTTTCAAGAAGGGCGGCATGTGCCTCACAGTGAGAAGGTCCTGGGTTCGATTCCCACCCAAGGTCCTTTCTGTGTGGAGTTTGCATGTTCTCCCCGTGTCTGCGTGGGTTTCCTCCCACCGTCCAAAGACATGCAGGTCAGGTGAATTGGAGAAGCTAAATTGCCCCTAGGTATGACTGTGTGAGTGAATATCAGTGTTTGTCTGTCTGCCCTGCGATGGACTGGCAAGGAAACTGCCAGGGTGTTTCCTTGCCTTCGCCCTATGAGCGCTGGGATAGGCTCCAGCACCCCCCCGCGACCCTAGTGAGGATAAGCGGTTCAGAAGATGAATGAATGAATGAATGAATGAATTTTCAAGAAAAAACCTCACAAATTTGCGAGGAAAAAAAAAAGAAACTGGGAAAACTAGTTTTTCTTCCATTATGGGATTTAGTCCAAGGGAAATTCTGGTTTTAGTCCAGAATCACAATATTATCATCAGCATCCGGACTTTGTCATGACTTCTGAGTTTTTTTCCAAGAATACTGACCCCTTCCCTGGCTCCATAATTTTCTTCCCCCTACAATAGCCCTGCTATGAAGAAAAGAATCACATTTCTCCCAGAGGCTTCGTCAGGTCATCAAATCAGTTGGTGGTCCTCTTTAAATAGATCAGGCCTGGTCCACTCCCCTGGACAGAGAATTACCTGCATATCGAGCAGTATTTCCATGTCTCAAAGCAAAGATTATAACCATACATACGTAAGTCTTGAAAAACATGGGCCTGCTTATTAGTAGGTAACAGGTATTTCTGTTACATATAAAATGTGTATTAAATGAAAATATCCATTGTTACTTTAGTCTTATGGAATGTACCAAATAATAATCAGGTCATATCGATCTATATATTATATAGATTGATACGATCTGTCTTCGCGCATGTGTCTGTCTCTCACCTGGTCCTGTACGTCCTCGTCACAGAGCTCCAGCTGCATGATGTGCTCGAAGGGCCTGAACAGCGCCTCATTAAAGTGGAAGTGTGGAAGCTCTGCCCAGCTCGTCAGCACCTCCGTCAGAACGTCGTGGATGAAAGAAACGGCCTTCTGGGATACATGGCGCTCCTTGTGGCATGCAGCCTAAGGGAAGGGAAACAGTGTCCAATCTATTTTCATCATATTCTTCACATACCAGATTTTTTCAACACCTATTCCACGGTGAAATGTTTATAATACAACTTTATGACAAGTTTCCCTGTATTATAATGTATCTCCTTATAAAAAGGCATTTTGTCTTATGTGAAACTTTTCATGTTATAATGATGTTTTCTTGTAGTAATGAGAAATGTTTCATGTAATAATGAGATAGTGTGGTATGTTGTTTTAATGGGGAAAGTTTCTTATATCAGAATAAGTTGGTAGGTCATAATGAAAAAATGTCAAAACATGAAAAGATCTTTGTAAATTGAGAAAAACAAGAAATGTTTGTCATTACAATGAAATACTGAGCTGATTATTGCTGTTTTTTTCCACCTGGGCAGTAATATCTTTCCATATGATGCAATTACAAAACAGAATGACATCAAATAAAAACAGAGCCTGAGAGCAACAACAACACAAACACTAAAGAGCAATAAAAACCCCAAAAGGAAGTGAAGTTTCTTAAATCATTTTGTATTAGATCTATTCAATCAAATTTGCAAAAACGTAGGCTTCAATATTTTAAACTGAACTTTAAGTTTCAGTATTTTATCCTATCCTGACCTTGATCAGTTTCATCTCAAAGTATTTCAGTCGTGGGATCCACCTCAGCAACATGATCATATCACAGATCACGTGTGACTGCTGTGTGATAGAAAGATGATTTCAAGTGTTCACAACTGCAGCTCTCTACCTCCACCAGGTGTGGCGCCACCACGCTCCAGGCCCTCATCATGTGGAGCAGAGGGCGACTCCTGTTCCTGACGATCCGCAGCATCGCCTCGCCCAGACGGAACAGATGGAGAGCGCTGCGCCTGTCCAACGTCGACTTGGCCTCGCCTACAGACAGCCGCTGACTTGATTAATACATGTCAACATTTTAACAAGGTACAATAATTAGAGTCGCTTAAATTATTATGCCACATCTGTCTGTTTAGTGAGGGTTTTTAGTGTGTGTATGGGTGTGGGTGTGTATTCTTGTTCATAATTCTATAATTATGAATAATTATAATTATGAAGACCAAATGACCTCACAAGAATAGAAATGAAGACAATCCAAAGTGAGGGCATTCTCATTAATTCTCAGTTGCTGAAAGGGCTAAATTCAGCATTAGGACTTGGGTTTAGAGGTTTGAATTATGACTGAATTAAGATAACATAAGTGTAAAGTTTAGGTTAGGGAATGAGTGTGGTTAATAGAGATCTTCACAAATATTTGAAGAGAAAAGTCTGAGTGTACCTGGCATGGCCAGTGAGTAGTCTCCAGTCTCAGTAACAGAATCAAACAACTGAGACTGAGAGGCTTTCCTCAGCTGCTGCAAGAAGCCCACCAGACCCACCAGGTTCAGCTTAGTGGCTGCCTCCTCAAACAACCTGGAAACACACGCACATGCACAGACACGCACAATGTATAGGAACTAGTGGGGCAATAGACTTCCCACATGCTTCTGGCTGTGAAAAACAGTCTTGTGAGCAGAAGGTTGCTGCTTCAAAACAATAAACAACGCTCTGTCCCTCCTGGACACTGACTGCTTTTGAAATGAAATACAGCTCAATACAGCTGATGAACGAAACCAGGTTTAGTTATTTTATTTGAGTAACAGAGATAATCCACTGTGTAATAATTTTAATGATTTGTAGCTGTACACAGTCTCATCCACAATTTGCTATGGAGATAAGTTTTGAAATGAACTGTTTTGAAATACCAAGTACTATTTACTTGGTATTTCAAAACAGCAGCCAGCACTGTTGATTTGTGTCATTTTCTAGAGATTTTTTTAAACCAGGCTCCCATATAATCTACCAGACTGAAACAGCTTACTATTTCCACAGTGGCTACAATCACTGAACACAGAGCTTCCTTGTGTTTGCATGAAGAGCAAATAATCAATTTACTGATACCAGCACCCACTGTGTTAGTGAACATTAACTGCCTTCTTTGCTGTTTCCCACAGCCAGAAACATATAGCAGGGTTCCTACAGGTTTCTTCAAGTTAAATTCAAGTCTTTTTAAGACCTTTTTAAGACCATTTGTATCAAAAATTAATACCAATTTCTCGGCCTATTTCACCACTGTTAAATTCAATTTAGTTTTAGTCTTAGTCTTGTGTCAAATGACTAGTTTTAGTCATATTTAGTCAACTTGTATTCTTTTTTTGTTTAGTCACATTTTAGTCGGCGAAAAGTCTTGGCATTTTAGTCTAGTTTTAGTCGAAGAAAATCCAAAGTATTTTAATCTAGTTTTAGTTGACTAAATTACAAAGTATTTTAGTCTAGTTTTAGTCGATAGTCTTTTTTTAGTCTTTGACCTGCATCATGTTGGCTTTTTTTTTAATTTAACAATATGTTTTATTATTATTATTATTTTAAAAATGTAAATTGCTTATCAAACAGACCTAACAATTCAGCTACCAATGAATGAGCAGTAGTATGCATGTGATAACATAGATTGAAAAATAAGCCAAAGTGATACCTCTTCTATGAATAGACAAGCTAAGCCAGTGTGCTGCTGTTAGCCAGTGAAAATAGACCGGAGTGGCAACTCTTCACTTTGTTACACAATCTATGTCAGTGCGCTGCTGTTTTAACTTTGTTCTCACCGTGCTACGCTTCAGACAGCGCCACACACACGAAATGAAACGCTTGACGAGAACTGCGATATGGAG
The DNA here is from genome assembly GCF_902150065.1 of Myripristis murdjan. Classification (NCBI taxonomy): domain Eukaryota; kingdom Metazoa; phylum Chordata; class Actinopteri; order Holocentriformes; family Holocentridae; genus Myripristis; species Myripristis murdjan. The sequence goes on from NC_043994.1 coordinate 8,096,451, forward strand.
AAGTTACATACAGAACAAATTTTAAGACCTAGATATCAAAATTCAAGACTTTTTCAAGTCTTTTTAAGGTATTATTTCCAAATTCATAAATTCAATGCTTTTAAGACTTTTTAAGACCCCGCGGGAACCCTGTATAGGATTTTTTTCTGTCCTATGTTCCCACAAATTACAATACGCATGTACAAAGTCAGTCTGCTATTGATTAATATTGCTGATTGTATTGTTATGGCAGAATGCCTGCTCAGCAACACACCTGCCTGGAGAGAACCAACAACAGACGCACTTTTTCTTTCTAACCTCTTTGATATCTATTGTACATCACGATGAACTATGTGAACTCAAAAACCGTTCCTGTACAGCTTTGTGGATACTCAATGTATATTGTGACTGACAAACCTCCATGATGGCCACTGCACACTGGAAAGGACTACTCAAACTCTGAAACCTCTCTTTCTTAAATATATAAGACAAACAAAAATACCAAATGGTAAATAGCAACAACCGAAAAACAAGAAAAAACAAAAACAAACAAACAAACAAAAAAAACCCTAACAAAACACACACACACGCACACACACACACACATACACACATACACACACACACACCGAATGCTTGTCTAGCAAAAGAATAATGCAAAGCTGAAATTGAGTAGCACTGCCCTTTAAGCATTGCCTGTGTATTTGTGGGACAACCATGTGAAGTGGTGCATTTATTATGTTTTGGCATTACTTTTGGCTTGTAAATGTGTTCAGTCCATCTGCTCAAAAGATCAAAAGGAGTGTTTTTTTGCTCCTAAAAGCAGCACAGATCACTAGTTATATAAGGGATGATCCATGGAATAAACACACACACGCACACTTCATACTTACTATGTGTTTGAGTATATGTATGCGCGCCAGGGAATCAACTTTAACAACTACAGAGTTACACACACACACACACACACACACACACACACACACACACACACACATAAACACTTGCAAGTGAAAAACTGGAATTCCCGCTAACTCTGTGCAGGTGCTGCCATCTAGTGGCCATTCTTAATACAACACCAATAATGTACCACATATTTGCCAACTTTGCGTGTGGGCTGCAACTGGTAATAATAATAATAGTATTCATAATAATGATGATAATAATTTAAGAATTTTTAATGCTACCTGGAAATGAATTTACAAAGACTATAAATGTCTGAAATAAAGAAACAGTTCTGATTTAACAGCTAGTTCTACACTATTATTACTACTAAAGCAACCTCCACGACTAATGCCACTTACACTATTGTTAGTGCTACTGCAAAAAACACTGCTACAAATTTAACTATTACTTCTGCTACAACTACAACAACTACTTCTACTACTAATAGTTGTACATCTACTTCAGCTATTGCTGCTACTACTACTTTTACACACACACACACACACACACACTCTCGATACCTGTCAGCCTGTGTGGACAGCGTACACACAGCTTTAGCAGCGCTGGTCCCAGTCATAAGGCTCCCGCTCTTCAGGTCCAGCCCTCGTCCTCCTCTGCTGGTCTCCCTCAGCAGCTCCTGGATGGACAGAGGCTGGATGACGGGCTGGCTGAGGCCCAGCTCTGAGGCCTCTGGGCTGGGCTCGCAGCTCAACTCCAGGCCGAGGTCCACGCCCGGGGCCTGTTGGGCCTGCTGGCTCTGCTGCGTGATGGTGGTTAAGGTGGGAGGCTGGGATGAGCCATCACTGAAGTGGGTGTGCTCCAGCGAGCTGATGTACTCGCTTACCCTGGTGGGAGAGGGAGAGAATGAGGAGGGGGAGAAGTAGAGAGCAAGAGCAAGAGGGAGATGAGGATGGGAAATGAATCTGACGCCCCAATGAGCGGTCTTGGGATTTCAACTTCACAACTTCATTATTTTGTTATCTTGAGATCTCAATCTTTGTTTTCTCATGATCATGATTTAATTATCACATTATCTTAAAAGAACAAACATAGTTTTCGTGAGATCAAATCTTGACAAGGCCAGGTAGCTTCACTGATTGCAGCTGCATTTGCTGCTTGGGTCACACCTTGACTAAAACAAAATTTATTGCACTGATCAGTCATGATATCTCTCTTAATATTGGCAGATCCACTTCATTCTGTCTGTATTGGCTACACTCTCAGGCTTGCTAGGTTAGGCTTGCCTCTGATGAAGGTAAAGACGATGGGACAAAAGTTGTGAAACACACAAACACAAACCATCAGGTTGCTATCTTTAGATAACAAGACAATTAAGTTGTGATTAAGATCAAATATATAAGTAACCACGGCTTCACACAGTGCTCATTAAAGTCAGCACATTTATCACCTGAGACGATACCTTCAAGTGGGTAAGCCTACTCGTGATAAAATCCTTTACCTAACAAGAAGGCAGCCTGTAGAAAGCCACAAAGGTTGCAGCTGAAGTTATGCTACTTTTTGTGCTAAGACACAACCCATCAGTGGGGACAGCTGGTCAGTGTTGCCTTGACCCATGACCAGTCTCCCGTCTGGGTTTCATAATGTTACATGCATGTGTTTGGAAACTACAGCCTAGCTGTGCTAAGCCTTGCCCAGTGCCGTGCCACCTTGAGGCCAGCTGGCTGAGAAATTCATCACTTTTTCACCAACCTACCAAGGTCCTACCAAGTTTTCTGCAAATTTGTCAAGTACATTTTTTTTTTTAGTTATCCTGCTGATGGACTGATTGACGGATGGATGGTGCTGCTGTATGCATCACCTCCTACGCAAAAGTGATTATGTGATAACCTCAAGAAAAAAAAAAAACATTTATTGCATGACAATGAGATAATTAAATGCTAAAGTTTAATATCTCCAGATGATGACATAGTGAAGCCTCAATATAGCAAGACATGAGCAACCATGGCAATCTACATTTAATTTAAAGCAAAACTGAACTTTTTTGAGTTTTGGGTTGTATAGTTTCCTGGGTGTTATTCAGTGTTTCCCCCAGGATTTTTTGAAACTGTGGTGCTGAGGTGGACGACCTTTTGGTCCATATCGCCCAGCCCTACTGTCGGTCGCAATGCAATGTTAACATTAATAACATTAGGGTCGTTTTCACAGGCTTGAACAAAAAATGGATTAAACTTAATCTTGCTTAGGTACCTTGCTCTCGCCCTTTTCTCTCCCTCTGCTTTTTACTGCCTCCACTCTTGAGCGCGCAGCAGTAGCACAAAGCAGGCGGGTGATAACTCCGGTGCGTTTTCAAAATAAAATTAATTGCGGCGTAGTGTAACATGTCGTGATATTTAATTTACCATTTAAAACTCTGATCATAGTAAGTATGTGTGCGCAAATATATGCTATGTGTGTATGTAGGGTCGTTTTCACAGGTCATTCATACAATATACTTTAAATTGAGTCAACACCCGAAAAAAAAAAAAAAAAAATCATCATTCCCAAGCCGTGGCGGCTTTTATTTAGCCGTGGCGGTGCGCCACGATCAATTACATGTAGCGGAAACCCTGTGTTATTTGAGTCTACATGTTGTACATTTGTTGCTCTGTGCTCCCCTGTGCTACTAATCCAAAAATTATGTATTTGTGTGTTTCCATTCATTTCCCTAGTCCAGCATAACAGCTCCCAAAATAACACTGTTAGCATATAAACAAATGCTAAAAAAATCAGATCATGCCAATGTAAAAAACAACCAGTTCTGGAAACCATTTATGAGGCAGTCTGCGTCTGCAGGTAACTTCTGCATAGTAGCCTTGCCCCAGGAACAAACAACCTTAGAGCACTTTCACAAATAATTATAATTACACACACAAAAAGTAGACACTGGGACTGGTTTTTGTATATTACCATACTGCATTTTGTGTTTGTTACCATGCGTAGTGTGTGACTTTAGCATGTGTTTGTTTGCAGAGTTCATACCGTAGACCTCTCCACTTTTGTGATTTGGTGTTGGTGTTTTATGTGCAGTCTTGTTTTGTGCACTGTGTACCTGAAGACATGTGGCCAGCAGTCATGGTTGTGGCTGCCCATCTCAAGGCCAACATTCAGGATGGCATCCATGCACAACACGTGGGCTGTATGGAGACGGACTCCCTGTGGACGACCAATCTGCTCCAGACGCTGCTCAACACGGTGCTTCACTGGAGACACACACACACACACACACACAGACACAGACACACAGACACAGACACACACATACCCAGATACATCCACAAATGCATTGCATACACCCGCCATAAGAACAAGGAACATTTGTCTCATGACACAATAACTTTTAATAGAGTTAATTTAGTTGAAGAGTAAATAATACAATGCAAACCTTCTTCATTTCCCATAGCACATCTGACCATTAACTATTATTCAGCTCACCTGTGCTCCACAGTGTGGCCTCGCTAACCATCCACTGTATAAAAAAACCTCAGTCAAACACTGCCTATTTGTAATCTGATAATCACATATTGTTGACATCGCTCATTTTGAAGGAGGAAAAAATGACATGCAAACTAGAACTGAAGGCAGGCAAGTGTAGATGAATTAAGAAAGTAGTATGTAACTTATTAAATAAAAGTAATTTTAAATTAGTATGAGTAAGTAGGTAAGTAAAGGCATCTTCCTAATTTGGCAGGGAAGCTGTCCTATGCTCTCCTTTCCATATTAAAGCAGATTTCAAACTAGGTAAAAATTCAGCTTTTAAAATTGTGAGAATTTGTGTACTTCATCAAGGCAATATAGAAATGTCAGCAATTTTTACTAAGACTGAATGCTCTGTAAGCCATAATTAGAGTCAGACATGATATTCTTTCCATTAACTACAATGCTTTCAAAAGGGGAAGAAGTCACATAATTCTTAAAAATTCAGATTTGAATGTACAATACTTTTCTAAAAAGGAATTGTTTTTTGGCATATTTTTTCCACATAACAATTGGACAGGTAACTTAGAGAGGCAGCATTCAGTACCATTTACAGTCAGACATTGTCATGCCCTGTGGTCTCAGTTTTAGATTAAATGAAAAGCCCAACAGTTTTATTTAAAGAAGCTCTGTGGCAAATTTTAGCACACCGGACTAATTAGACTTAATTAGTTTAACAGATTTAATGAAAAACCTGGTTGTAGACTTCATAATTAAGTATACATGCTACTGTGCAAATGTTTGCTCGTGTTTGAGCCAACAACCTCCAAGAGAGCTGCAGCATGATTTTTTTTTCTTTTACATCTGACACTAAAGATGGATGGAGGTTATATTTTCGCCTCCTTTTAGTCTGATTGTTAGCAAGGTAACTCAAAAACGAATGGACAAAATTTAGATGAAACTTCATGGAGGGATCAGCTGATTACATTTTGGAGTGTCTAGGTTAAAATTCAAGGTCACCCAAAAGTCAAAAATCGCATTTTGGGCACTATCTCTGGAACGCGGAATCGTAGAAAGATGCAGCCAGGTGTGTTGTGTTGATGTGAGGGATTGGTGCAGCGTGGTTGCTGTCTCTGACTGTCCTTATTTTTATGCATTTTAAACTTTTCCAGGACTAACAGCCACAAACTGTAGTGCATGTTGTTTAGCATGGGAACAAAGCTATGTGCCAAATTTGGGGCATTTTCATAATTGGCCTACAATGGACGAATTGGAGGTCAAGTTCCTGTTCGTTCCAGAATTCTTCTCCAATCCAGATCCATGACCTCCTCTCTACTCCCTCCAATCTAATTTCCACTCATCAGTGAGCATCTTGCTCGGTCCTTGGCTGTGTTCTCTGGCATTCTGTTGTCCTTCTGTACCTCCTTTATGTATTCATGTAAATTTGGTTTTGCTGTTATAACTTTTAATCATTTGTGCCCACTTGATGTTTCATGTGATGATGAGATGTTAGTTAAGAGCAGACCTTGTATAATATCTGTCTAGGACTCCATGAATGCTTATTTGTATGAACATTAATAAAAAGTGTGTGTGTGTGTGTGTGTGTGTGTGTGTGTGTGTGTGTGTGTGTGTGTGTGTGTGTGTGTGAGAGAGAGAAACAGATAAGTACCTTGTGTGATGGCATCTCCCGTTTCGCCCACCTCTTTCTCCTCCTTCTCTTCCTGCACACAGGAGGCTGCAGCCATCTGGGCCAGAGCCGACGCACAGTTGGCAGCCACACCTGACAGTACACACACACACACACACACACACACATACATTTGCAAGGACATACTACTGGCTTACACTCATTCCCAACCCTGAAAACCCTCATCATCACATGGCCAGCCAGGAGCTTGACCCTTGAAGAAATCTAATTTGAACTCTGGTGATAAGTGACTACACATTTGGGGAATCTTTTCATCTGGGTGTATTTTCACTTCACTGTACGGTAAAAATTTGGATCATCCCGCCCACACACTCTCATTCTCACTCTCTTTCAGTCAAGGTCGCACACCATGTGTTCATTCATATTCATTAGCGCTGTGCAGATAATTTCAATCAGATTTCATCCCCAGTTGGCCGTGGTGCCAGCTACTTTTGCTGACCAATTTGTTCAGACTTATAAAAGGGACTGACAGTAAAAATGTACTTCCCCATACTTTCTCTCCAAAATCTTTATGTAATAGGGTATATGAATGTAAACCTTAGCCTGACTCTCAAGCCTCTAGCTGTTCCAGTGGAAGACTAGATGAACCAGACAGAAATGAATGAATGTGAAGTGGGATGTATGTGAGAGTGCGCATACTAAGTAAAATTTTCCCAGGATGAATGAGCTTATGTGGTTCAGAATCTCAGACAGCCTCAAATGAACAGGCACACTCAACTATACTCGAAAAATATACACACAAACTTTAAATGACATTCTAAATAAACCCATCATCATTGCATTTTATGGATGGTCTTCTCTGGCAGTGAGACGTGAACAGCACACATTCTCTATCCACAAGGCTTTGTGAAACACATGATTTGCTTACTTGACCTGAGTTCAGATCAGCAATGCACCACACCAGGTCCTAGAGTTACTTTGTTATAGAAAGATATCATGTAAACACACAAGTTGGAAAATTGGCATTTCACTTTAATGCTAAACACAAATGGAATAATCTCCTGAAACAGATAAAATCAGATTGTTCAACTTGTTTCCAAGGTATTGTGATACAACTGCTTGTGTGTTTTCAGAACTGCAGATTCAGATTTCAGATTGATAGATAGATAGATAGATAGATAGATAGATATCTATATAGATATAGATAGATATCTATATCTATACAGATAGATAGATATAGATATAGATAGATATATGAATGTGTAATGTATAAGTGCAGCCGTCGCCTCCTCCTGACAAACGATTCCTCAATTAGTCATTTTCATTTTAGCCCCTCCTGATACGTATGGGTATGGTGAGTATTGAGGACCATAAAGCTACAACCAAAACGCAAAACGTACCAGGACCACTATTTTTAACTTTTAAAAGTCTGAACAGCAAAAAATACATGAAATGCAATTTTGCAAATCAGATCCAAGGTGGTTTGAGATGTGATTCCAATCGGATTTGAGCAAGTGTGTCTCAGTCCAGACGCTCTGGACACGCAAACAGGAGTGTGTCTTTTGTGTCACTCGCAACCTGACACATAAGGACGACCTCAAATCCAGAGTACATCAGAGCGGCTGAGCAGAACCCATGCTGCTAATGGCAGAGCGATATGGAGGACAACAGACAACAACTTGTCTGCTGATTTTTGGGGAGAGGCTTCTGGATATTTCTCCTGTTGCTGTGTTGGAAAGTCACATCACCAGACTATGTAGTTACTGACCATAGAAACCCGTGCAGATAGGTTGGTGATATCTGGACACACAAATCTGATCTGATCACTTGCACATAAACGGTGCGGACAGTCTGTCTTAAAGATTTGATATGAGAAAGAAATCTGATTTGCCTGCAGTGTGAACAGAGCCAAAGTGAACTTCCACCAAACTAAACTCAGGCTGTGGTGGTGGTGTGTGGTCCAGGCTCAGCTGCAGAGGAGGGAGTGGCTCGCGGGAGCAGGGCGAGCCTAATTGGCACAGGTGTTACCTGTTGTATAATTAGGCTCACCCTGCTCCCACGAGCCACTCCCCCCTCACTCTGCCCTGCAGCTGAGCCCAGACCACACACCACCACCACACAGACCCGACGTGGTCTCAGTTCAGCTGGTTTTAAAGGGGTCTGTACTGCAGTCCATTAGAGTTTGAGTACCAGACAAAACTGGAAGGTGTCACGCTCCAGACCAGCTTTTCAAACCAGAAGCTATTTTGACCAATCACAACACAGTGTTCATTAAAAAGTGCTCCCCTCACGAATAAAACTGAGGCAGGAGACTGCAAGCTGTACATGACTAATTTTTTTTTTCCGCAATTCCCCACACCGTGACAGAATGGAAGTATCACCAACAAAACCCATCAAACAAGATAGGCCTATTGATATACAGACATGATGTATCCACAGCAAGGATGCAAGACATGGTAACATCTCTGTAGATTTCCATTTGCTTAGCATTAGCTATGCTTCAGTGCTTTCCCCATTGTGGGATAAATAAAGGCATATCTTATGTTATGTTCAGGAAGTTTTTCAAGAAGTTTGTGGATGGTGGAAAAACAGATACAGAAGTAGGGAAATTCAGTTTCACTTTCTATGAGGAATGCAAAAATATAGGTGGGTAGGCAGAGGCATCTGGAAACTGTAGGAGCCTTTGTTAAGAGTCTACAGGACTCAGGACAGAAGCTTAATGGTCAAACTGATGCAACTTCTGACAGAGCAATTTGATTTCATTTGACATTTATATGGTTCACTGTACGCAGCACATCTGAATCATCAGTACCTAAGCACCTAGGTATTTGCATTTGGCCAACACAATAAATAATATATAGGGTTGCGTGAAATTGTCAATTCCTCATGGGTTACTGTAATTATTTTGCTGATTACTACAACTGTAATATAAACTTTTTTTTTGCACAGTTTGAAAACATGGAGCTACTGTATTAAGATAATTATTAAGTTGAGAATATCACTTTCATAATTGCTTTGTTTCCTTGTATTTTCCCTCATTGCAGCAGGGCTGTATAAATCTTTATAGAACAGCCATGCTCATCTTCTGACGCTGCCAAAATCGAAAGCAAGTTTCAAACAACATGTCTGCGAGATTTCCTGCTGCATCGCATGCCTGGAATGTGTGCTTAGCCCCTGAAAAAAGCAATGTGTTTGAAAATGTAAGCTGCCAATGCTTCCAGTGTGTGTCTGGCTTGAATTCTGACCAGCAGGGCTTTTGTCCTGTAGCTAACCCTGACCTCTGACCTCCTTGTGGATGGGGGGCCAAGAGAAAAGAGGATTTCCCTACAGGGATGAATAAAGTCTGTCATTATCATTATTATACACACATTAGACATATTTCACCTACCCAGGGCACAACTGAGGGCGGCGGCTTTGCGCAGGCCGTCTAAACTCAGACAGATGGTGTCTCTCTCTCTCTGGCTCTGCTCTTTGACCCCCTCAGCTCCCAGGATGAAGGCCAGACCCTTGGAGCTTCCTGCCATGCGGCCCGTCAGCGGGGTGGAAAGCACGTCAATCAGGTTTTTCCACACACCGGTGAGGATGTAGCGGGCGAACACAGATCCTGGAATTAACACACAGGTTTTGATGATGTTAACAGCTGTCCCGGTAAATTTTCATTTAATTTTAAAGATTAATTTTAGGTGTGGTGATGCAGTAAGCTGGCCTTCCTGTCCAAATAACTCGTCAAAAGCAATTTCTGAACTCTGAAAGCATAATAGTGAACTCTAATTGATTGACTGTAATTCATGCATCTTCTGCAGGTGTTTTCACAGTGGTCTGCGGCCTCCTGGTGGTCTATAACGGTATTGCAAGTGGTCTCTGGACCATGCAGGCCATAATGGAGGTTGAATATTTTTTTAAATACACATTTCCATTTATTGCTTCTTGAGAATAATCAACTTCACCAAAATACATAAAATTTCTAAAATTGTATGTATTGTCTCATGTGTAATATAACACATGACACAGAGGGTGCTCAGGTGATGGCACAGAACGCTAACATATATACACAGGTGACACAGTTGAGAGGGAAGAATTATCTTATAGGGACTTAATAACTGAGAGACTCACTGTTGCAGATGGAGTCAGCTAATGCTGCAGTAGCAAGTTAGCAAACACTGGTCTCATTAGCTCATGAGAGTGAGATGTGTCATTATGACATACTGGGCTAAGTAAAATGGCCACAATGCAGAGGTCAGTCACTCATTTGGCCGCATGTTATTGATTGTGTGTACACAGCTAATGTTACAGTGGCTGATGATGACAACAGGTCAAACAGGGGCATCAGAGCAATTAGCTGTGTGTACTGTACACATACACACACACATACACACACACTAAGAGCATGACTGTCATCGGGGATGACTCAGTGGCGGTTACCATGGCAATACTGGCTGATTTTTTTGTTCTCCTGGGTGATGGAGTAGATGAGCAGGTGCTCTGCCTCTCTCTCCTTCTCTCTCTCTCTGTGCCCTTTTCTCTTCTTTTCTTCACTTCTGTATTTCAGTGTTTCAATATTTCAAAATATCCCATTACATCCAACAACTGTAATTTTGGTTATTTTATGGCCACTGGTGGTTTCACTTCAAAGTGGGCAAAGATTTCTTTTAACCGTGCAACCACCAAAACACTCACCATCTCTCAACCAACTAGCCATTCAGTGAATCAATCAATCAACTAATACCCACCTTATAATGTTTTGCCCCTGCAGCTAACAAAGACCATTTTACCATACCCAGTTTCAAGTCATCAAAACACAACAGTGCTGCTGCTTTAAGGCAAACTAATGTGCATGCCTTTATTACGGTGATGGAATATTGTTTTGAGTGATTCATCACTTTGAAAAGATTCCATCTCTGAAAATTTATTTTTCATATCGGGGTGGAATGAATGGAAACCAATGGCTGGATAAAAGGGAGGAAAAATTATGTCAGGGTTATTGAAATGTTACTGCTTCCTTTGGGAAAAGATTAGCAGAAACCTGAGGTGTATGCATTTGTAGATATTACACTAAGCATGCAAAATCACTGGTATGTTCCTTTAAGGGGGCTCTGACCTGCCATGAAAATGTTGGTGTTAATACAACTGAATGAAAAATATCAACCATTCAAATCAACTATTCAATCCATCAACCCATCTGATCAATTGATTTTGGAGTTTCTGGAGGATTAGGGTAATAGTTACATTTTGTGTGTTGTCTCAGGTGAAGTTAATCCAGTAATCACGCAATCAATCAATCCTGGCGGTTTATGATATCAGTAATACAGGTCCGTCATAAGAATTACTGATATTTTTATTACAGTTGAATGAAAACTATTTTTTGTTGAAATATAAATATTAATCAGTTACATAACAAAACATAGAGGTGTGGGGTAAAAGCGAGGCACTGACCTGCCATGATAGTGTCACTGACTGCCTTGTCACAGCTGAATGGTGACTGGCTGGAAGCCCTCCTGATCAGCTGGCCTCCAATAGCGCTGCTACCCAGACCGTCAATATCTGAGAGAGGGAGGGAGAAGGACGAGGAGCGAGAGAGGTGATGGCAGAGAGAGAGCAAGGAGAAGATGAAGAGAAAAAAGGGAAGAGGTAGAGAAGTTGAGAATGAGAGAAAGGCAAGAAAATAAAAAGGAAAGAGGATGCACAGAGATACAGAAAAGGGGAAAAAAGAAGAAAGGTGAGAAGGAAAACTGATGAGTAAAAACACCCTGCATGTAGCAGTTTAACAACAGCTTATGGGTAATGTGGTCTTTAAGCAAAATTGAACTTTGGTAGAGTTATCTGGGCATGACGAGTCCACATGGTGGTGTAATATCCTCATTAGTTGTTCCGAACCATAACCCTGGACTGCTAATCCACAGTAGCATATTTCTATCTCCCCATTCACTTCCATAGTCCAAGAAAACAGCTCCCAAAATAAGACTTTTAGCGCATAAATGAATGTGAACAAAGGAGATTATGCCAATATAAAAAAACAACAAATCCTGGTCATTTCTTGCTATTTTTTTATCACATGCATGGAACTGCACAACCTTTAACTTCCTTTAACTTTGAGAATATCACCACTGGTATAAATTAGAGGCAACCAGTTGTCAGTTATATAAAAATGATTATGACCCAGCAATGTTTATGTAGCTTACGCTCCCCTCCCTGTGCTATCTTTACAGGTTTGGTGGTGCGCGTCTGTGTGTGTATGCATGTTCACCTGTCAGCATGGTAATGAGCGGCAGGGAGTGGTCCTCCGGTGAGCCCCAGTAGCCGGCCTCAGCCAGCAGGTTGCGCTCCAGCACCTGGTGGTACAGCTCCTCTATCCAGGCCTGGGACAGAACCACCAGGACCCCGCTGCTCTGGATCAGGCGCACAAACTCCTTCTGCACAGACAACACACACAACATATCACATTCTAGTCTATTCTGTTCAGGCACAACCCGGTCCAACATACAACACATTCTATTCTAAACTATTCTAAACTTTTCTTCTACTTCACTCTGCTACTAATTTAGTCAACTTGTCGTACTCCTAGTCTAGTCTTTGCTTCACTCCACTCTACTTGTGTTTTTCTCTGGTCCACTGTCCTATTCTAGTTTACTTTAGTTCAATTCAAATTTATCAAGCCCTGTTTGACTGTCCTTCAGTCTAATGTACATCTAGTCTACCATAGTTCTCTGTATGCTACTGTGCTCAACTTCTACTCGATTCTACATGAGTCTATTTGACTCCACCTCTTGTCTGCTAAACTTGGTGCACAAGCACAGCTGATGCTGTCTACACTGCAGCATCAAGTCCGTGTGTCTTTTAAGAATGTTTATACGAGGTTTTAGGATAGAGGGGAACAAGCAGGGCGACACATCAAAAATAGACACCCACACCATTAACGCTTTGGGGAAAGCTCTCATGTCACTCATTACGCTTGTCACCTGTCTAGCCAGTCTCATTGATTATAATGGAAGCCATCTGTTTTTTGGGGGGGGGGGTTTCTACTGAAGCTCACTCGCTACTCAGTTAGGATGAGGTGTTAGTCAGCTTCTAGTTTTTTAAAATCTTCTCGTGTATGTGCTGTCTATGCCACACCACCACTCCAATTTCATGTCTACTCAACTCCTCTTCTGTTCATTCTGAACTCAGCATGTGAGTGTTTTTTTTGTTTGTTTTCTTATACCTGCGACCCCATCAGGGCCTGCCCATCTGTCCCAACCAACTCATTTTCATAACAATCCCAAGCAACCCATCTGCTACCTACAAAAAAAGACAGCCAGACAGATAATAACAGATTTCAAATTTCCTCCAAATTTTGAGACAATACAAAACAAAAAAAGAAGGCAAATAAGAAATTGATTACATTAATTTCTTTGGAATTTAAAGTGTACCTTTGCTCAGTGTTGATCCACACCAACCAGCCCACTGATACTCTTCCCTCCATCTGAATGTAACTCAACTGTGCAGTACTTGTGAATTTTGGATTGACCTTTGGACTGACCTTAGGAGTCATCTTCTTCGAAGTTTTCTTGTTTTTCTTTATTTCATGTGTAGTGTCATCTACTCTACCTCTAGCACAAGAGCTCCCAAATCTTTTCAAGCTAGGACCCACATTTGCAGGTAACTGTTTGTCCTTAGATCCTCCAAATACTGTTTGACATGAAATCAAGTTGTTGCTAAAGTAGTTAAGCTTTCAGTGCACTTAAATTCATCACTAATGATCCTTCACTATTTCAATAGTGTATCTGCCAAAAACATATATCTCCATTTGTTCAGTCCTACAAACCATGTCTGTCAACCATGTGAGGGTTTTTTTTTTTTTTTTTGTAAGATAATATCAATCAAAAATCATTCTAGCAGGCTATTGAGCGGGCATTTTCATACTAGCAGACTAAATTTAAAACATTCTTAATGCTGCATTCCAGCGGACCTGTGAACCTGTGAATCACGACTTCAAAGTCACGAGTTACGACTTCAAACCGTTCCAGGCATAACCGATAAATACAACCGTCTTCAGTTGGTCTCCATTCGAACAAGGAAGTCGGAGTACGTTGAGCACAATCGAGTTCACAGGTGTGAATTCACAGGTTTGGCTATAGCCCCACCCACTTTTAACCGGTAAATTACCAGTTACGGGTGGCCTGGAACGCAGCATAAATTCCATATGACAAAATTAATATAATGTTTTATTATTTGTTGCACATTAAACATCATTTAAATTGTTCAATTGAAAAGCATCAGTGAAACAAATAAACAAAACAAAACAAACAAAAAATCAGCTTTAAACCTAAAAATAGTTGAAACAATTCATTGCACTTCCTATGTGGTGCCTTTTTCATTTCTGGAGTCCAGTCCTTTTTGTTCCGAGAGCACATCAGCTGCTCTGGGTTTTGAAAAATCTGTCCATGTTGTCAGCAAGCTGAGAAGGCTGCTAGCACTCTCTAGTTATTCTCATTTTCCCGAGGGCATCATGGTCAGAGGAGCTTTAGTGGGGTCTGACGGATGTAGACATTGTGCCATTTATCATCACAGACCTACACTGCATGATTTAAACATTTCCATCTGACACTACTGAGAAAAGAATGCACCGATGCAGCCTTCCCACAACCCACCTGTCTCCATCAGTGGGTTGGGACCTATAGTTTGAAAACCTCTACTCTAGTAATACTCTACTTCACCGTTGCTCTAATTCACTCTACTTGTCAAGTCTACTCTGTACTACTCAACCCTCTTCCACTATAGTTCAACTCTACTCTATAGTCAGTTTTCTCTGTGCTCGAGCCTGCTCTACCTCTAGTCTATTCTATGTAATCAAACTCTACTTCTTCTTCTCTGCTTTCATCTACTGTGCTTCTACTGTCTTCAGCTCAACCTAACTCTAGTGCAATGGTTTTTAAAGTAGGGTCCGTGGACCTCCAGGGGTGTTTGAGGGCTTCCAGGGGGTCCTCAGCAACTTGAGGAACAGTTTAATTTCACTTTAATTTAATCCACTCCACTCGAAATGGCTTGAATGTACCTTCTTTCAGGTTAAATTTAACCATGATTTGTCAGAGGTCAAGAACACATCAAAATGATTTAGCCCTTTGAAAACTGCACAAATTCACTTGATTTCTTGATTTCACAAACATGGGATTGATTGATGATTGATTGATTTCAAACACATGGGAATAAAAGGTAATTGGCAAATCAGCAAAAAAAAAAAAAAAATGTCGGAGTATAAGTTAAAAAAGAAAGTAAAGACAGAAGAAAACTATATAACTATATATACTGTATATTTAAATGTCAAATCTGTGAAGATGGATCAGATTTATTGTGTACAATTCAAAACTGAATGGAACTAACAGAAGACTTTGGAGGTTTATTGGCTTGTTTTTTTGTTTGTTTTTTGTTGGTATTGTATATTGCTGTTTTATAGTGTTTTAAAATACATGCATGATTGTATTTAAGTGTACAGTTGTATTTGTGAATGTATGAGCATGGATGGATGGGTGCATGTTTGTATATAGATACAGTTTTATTTTTATAATGTACAATCATGCACACATATTTTTCAATTTCTTTATTAATACAAAGTCTGCTTCTACTCAGTTGTTAACTGTGAGCATGAAAGTAAATACACTCAAACTCAAACCCATGTTTAAATGCTTGTGAAAGGCTGCATTCAGTTGCCTTTCACAGGCAAATTAGCTCTTAAGGGTCCTTATAGATCAAAATCACTTCAAATGGGAGTCTGCAGCTTATTGAAAGTCAGCTTTGGAGCCTAGAACATGAAAAGGTTTGACAACTCCTGCTCTGGTGTACTCTATTTGTGCTGTCCTCTACTCACCAGGCTGAGGACGGGGGCTAGTGTGCGGCGTCGGTAGTAGTCACAGCAGCATAGTTTGAGGTTGAGCAGCAGAGCGTAGTAAGACACCAGGTAGAGGCCGTCGGCATTCATCAGAGCCTGGCAGCTCAGACTGTCACCGGCCTCAAAGCCGGGGGAATGAATTCCACCTAAAGAGACAGAGATGGTGGTGACAGGGAGACAGGAGGTTTTAATACAGCTGTATTAGAAGCTTTGCCCATACATCTAATGTCTTAACCTGAAAAGTCAACAGAAACTGATAATATAACAGCTAGTTTATATGGAGAGACATATGTGAGCGCTAAAACTGGATTAAACAAAGTAAGATGAATAGCAGTCAATGGGACTCACCTCTCTAAATGATAATAACTTTTTCTACTGTGCACTGCTCAAAATGAGCAGATGCTGGTTAAGAGGATCCACATTTTTATGATCTTAGATGAATGAAATCTAGAACCAGTCAGCAGCACATAGCCACAAAGCTAGTGGAAATCTTCTGAAATTTAAATCATTTTAAAATCACTGATTTCACATCAGCTTATAATTCTGTCTTCATTATATAAATTTGGACAGTGTAACAATGATAGTCCAGTTACTCATAAATATCTGGAATCAAATGTAGTATCATTTGGTTGTGTTTAGCCCCATTGACCGCCATGTACTATACTCTGTTTAACAAGTGCTAAGCACTGCCCCTGATGGACAAAAGACTGTACTGCACTCTTTTTTTCTGTCTCAGCAGTCAGTGGATGTGGTTTGGCTTTGTCTCTCTACAGACTTTGGTAGAAATGAGCGAGAGGAAACAAAGGGATCAGAGAAAGGTTGAGATTGCATGGAGGAAATGAGTGGGAAGTCGACAGGCGGAGTGGGAGATACAATCTTGTAGCCAATGACAAAGTAAGCATTTTCATCAGAGAAACATGCACTAGGGAATTGCAACATGGGCCAAATTAATGAAGTCATTTAAGTGTGGCATTTAATTTGATTCAGAATTCTGCACTGCTAATGTAAAAAAGTCCTAGGGGAAAAACTGTGTTTAGAGCTGGATTTATGGGCTGTGCCCTGAAGCGTCAGCGTTAGATTTAACAGTTCTTGCCTCAAAATGATGTATGCTGTATATATTTAAACTGCATTTAAATTGACATTACGTTTACATTTTAGGCAGACATGCTTATCTGCAGTGACTTACAGTGGGTGCAACAGCAGAATAAACTCAGTTTTATTTGATTATTAATTATTGCCAGTAAGTTTTACTTGCGTTATTTTGGAAACAGCAAGTCTGTAAAAGGTGGTAGATTTGGGACTATAAATTGAACAGCAGCAACAGCAGAGCTCTTCCTAGCTGCAGCAATGATTAGTAAAGGAAGAGGCCACTCCGCCCTCAGTAAATATCCTGCATTAGTCTGACACTAACACACACACACACACACACACACACACACACACACACACACACACACACACACACACACACACACACACACAGTCTGCAAGGGAATTTATCTGAAGGGTGGGAGCTAAAACACACCCAGCCACATATGTTTATGCATGTGTACACAAAAGACTGCTAACAACAGTACACCGTGCTTTGCCTCTTCCTTTACACCACAGCACTATCAGCATTTCAGAAAATTATTTTCTAAAACAAATGTTTCCATCAAGCATTACAGGAGGAAGTACGAGCTGTATGATCATGAAAACCTAACCGAATCTTCACACATTAACAATGAACTTCAACAGCTCCTGAAATCTTCCTGTCATACTCAGAAAAAAGAAAACTTCAAAGAATCTGTAATTGTTCTTTCTCTATATATATCTGTCTTTATCTCTCTCACACAGTTTCGTCCCTTCTTCTTCTTCTTCTTCTTCTTCTTCTTCTTCTTCTTCTCTTTCCCTTTGGGATGGTGCACATGGTTATCAGCAAAATCAGTCTGTGTTGGCTGAGCCATGGCTGCTCTATGTAGCAGCTTCTCAGAGGTGCTGCCACCTTGGGCATAGAACACTGCTCAACATTTCCACTCAGTCTTGCTGCTCCAGTTTGCAGATGACCTTTCACAGAGAGGCCTCTCCGATCCGATTACAGCATTATGTGATGAACACAAAGGGATGGAGGAGAAACTCAGCTTGTGTGTTTGTCTGAGGACTATAAAACAAAGTTTGGTAGTTGCCATAAGATTGGTTTAAAAAACAGAAAAGTATTTCAGCATGTCAGCAATGAAATGGATGAACAGGTTTGAGAATTAGGCAGGCAGCCTGAAGCTAAGGGTTGCTACATACAACACATCCCCATTGATTTTTTATTTGTCTTTGCAGATAAAAAAGAAAAGGAATTTTGTGAGGGCCAGACAGAGAAAAGTCCCTCTATGGCCCTTTACTCACTGGCTGCTGAACAACCTGATACTCCTCCCATCATCTTCTGTGTACAAAGTCAATATTTATTATTTTATGAGATGAGTTACAGTTGGAATTTATTTTGTTGTTTAATTTCTCTTCTTTAAAAATTTTTAAACATCCTTGTCTTTTCAGTAACATATAGGTTATGTCATTTATAATTTACCTTGCCAGTCTGCCATTATGCTGCCTGTCCTGTTTTAATTGTACTGTCTTATCAAATTTGCTTGCTCATTGTTATAGGGTCACAATGGAAATATGTCTGCTGACAATCTTTAAATGGAATAATTTATGCCACTAAATGCAGCTTTATATATTTTTTTTTAATTAAATTATAAATAAATTATTCACTCACTCACTCATTTATTGTACCCCATGACAATTATTTTGCAGTTAGGGAGATATCTGTATAAACTTCGGTGTACATGAGGGGGCGTTCTAGATGATCCTGTTCTTGGCTAGCAGCAGCTGTAGCTCCAGCCTACACTTGGCCAACTTTATCACCATATAAGGAAATATATGGGGTGGCTTTCGGGATCCACCTGCTCCTCTTTGGTAGTCTATTACTCTATAACTCTGATTCCAAAAATGCAGCATGATGACATGTGCAAATCCCACTTCTCAGGCTTCAGACAGGTCATTAAGTCATTGAGTGACTTTACCGAAACTTTATTGATTATGGTATCATAGCTGTATGGTTGTATGGTATCATCATGCCTACCTAGAGCCAACTCAGCATTACTCATTACTAGGGGTGGGAATCACCAAGTGATCTCACAATACAATTTGATCACGATTCTTCATCAATGCTAACAGAACAGGCTCTTTGACTGACTGTGAAAGAAAACTATGAAGTAGTAATTGGCATTGGCTTGTTTTGTATTTTCAATACAATATATGTCCAACCCTGTTGGCTTTGCTCAGAGATTGCAGGACTCCAACTTTCTTCATAAAGTTGTGATATGGCAAATGTAACTTAATGACAGATTTCTGGCATCAGCAAATCAAAAACAGTAAGAAAAACGATTGTGCTGAATCCATTTCACCCCAACCCCTACTCATTACCCCGTCTCTACTCAATCCCTTCCCATCCCTCCATCCCTCTCTCACCAGCCTGCAGTCCAGAGCAGAATGTAGAGGAGAAGTTCTGCAGCGACAGGTCCACGTCTGTGGTGCTGGCCAAACCCAGCAGTCGGGGCAGCAGCGCCACTAGTGACTGGACAAACAGCCTGGCGCTCTGCTGGTCGGCTTCCTGGTTACGGAGGAGTTTGAGCGACAGGGCAGCGGTACGCAGGGAGCGGTGGCCCGGGCAGTCGCGAGGCGTCTGCTGCTCCTCGTCAGCCAGAGAGACGTTGTCGGAGCCGATATCAGACACGTCGGAGCGGCCTGAGTCCTTCTCAGCCGCCATGGAGTACTGGTCACACGAGTCGAACTCTGTCCGCGACAGGTCTTGCTCCTCCACACTGGTGCACAAGTAGAGAAATTAATTAGTTTAATTTAACTAATCAGACAGATATACAATTAAACGTGTAACAGGAGCTCACATGTAACACAAAGAGACAAGACATACTAAAGTAAAGACTATGTAATACATACAGGCACACAAAAATATACTGTTCGAGTTGTGTATTTTACTTACTTATGCTGGAAGTTTACCCAAACAGTAAAGGAAAGCAAAGGAAACATACAGCCCCTTTTCACAGCAGCCAATCGGACATGAAATAGCAGGTAAACACAGGTGCTCCTTATGACATGAATTAAGGTTCAGTTCCATTTAAGTGAGTTTCCAGTGAGAGTTTCCAGTGAGGCAACATGCACAACATCAGGACCCTGGCTCTGTTAGACCCAAATGGAACTGACACTTCATTAATGTTATTAGTAACACCAGTGTTTTTATTTCATGTTGAAATGGCTGCTGTGAAAAAAGCTATATAACACACAATCCTTTCCCATACCTCCCCTACTAAAACCTCACCATCTGCATGCTGTCATGGATGCAATTCAACATGTATTGGAGCAGCTTCAATTAAAAACATGCAAAAAGTACACTGATGACTGAATGACTGAATTTAACGATAGTCAAGAAAGTATAAATACATCAAAAAGCAACCAAATTATAGTAGTAAGGGTGCATTGTTATTTCTGCCAATAATGAAACACACAAAGGCAAACACAAATACAACCAAATACTCTCTCCATGGAAGGATGATATACTGATATATTCATTAAGAATAAAATGACACTGTTTTTTTTAATTATTGTTGATAATCCAAAGATTTGTTAAGGTTTTTTTATTGTTGTTGTTCTCCTTCTTTTGATTATGTGACAGGCTCTGACTTGGACACTCATGACTTGGATTTAGAATAGAGCACTGGTGATGTGAGACTCAAGGTATGGTGATTTGTCTGCGTGCGCGCACACACACAGACACGCACACACACACACACACACACACACACAAAGATCCATCTGTACCTGAAATTGCTCTCGCTATATCGTGACCCTCCTCCATGGTGTGACCTGGCCCTGGACTCCACAGACAGGAAATTGGTGATATCCGGGTATACGAGGGCATGGCTCCGCTGGACCACATCAGGTGGAACCATGCCTCCTCTCTCCACTCCCGCCCCACCTCCTCCTCCTCCTCCTCCTCCTCCTCCTCCTCCTCTTCCTCCTGCCCTCTCTTTCTCTCCTCGTCCTCCAAGCTCTCCTGCACCTCCGTCTCCCTCCTGGTGGCCTCTCAGGCCCGGCTCGAGGCTCGGCTCGCGCTCGATTCCGTCCAAGCCGCTGCAGGAGGAGGGCGAGGGGAGGCGTGGTTCGTCCCCGCATTCCTCGGGCGTGGTGTGGCCCATTCCCAGGCCAAGCTCCCCCGCCTCTAGATCCAGAGTGGTCTGGCCTGTTTCTGTGGTGATGCTGATGCTGATGTCGGGGCTGCGCTCGGTGGCAGCAGCAGCCATGTTAGAGGACGATGACACGGAGTTGGGGTCCCACGGAGCATGCTCAGATGAGAGGATGCGTCTCTGCCACCGGAAGTCGGCTTCGTTGATCTCCATGGACTCACGTGTTGACTCCACCCCATCTTTTAGATCATCCAGTCGTCTAAGGAGCAAGCGAGCCTGTGGAACAGTTATTTGATAGCTATTTTGATAGCAGTTTTAATATTTTAATTGTAATAATATTTTTAAAAAAATGTGTTAACAGCTACAAAATCGCGTAGCCTGTATAGTTACAGCAGTGCAAGTGGTCTACTGAAAATATAGGCTATCTCTTTCAACCGTGAAATGTAAAACTGACTATGAAAATGATCAGCTTAGCCCTGCCTGGACTGGCAAATACTTTACTGCCATCTGCAAATGCCAAACCAATATGTTTAAATTACAATGAGTGCAATGTGGTAATTAAAGAATGTAATATTTGGAGAACTACCAAACCTTCCAGACTGCTGAAAATGTCTGGCTCATCTAGAGATAGATAGATAGATAGAGATAGATAGAGATAGATATACACTATATTACCAAAAGTATTCGCTCACCCATTCAAATGATCAGAATCAGGTGTCCTAATCACTTGGCCTGGCCACAGGTGTATAAAATCAAGCACTCAGGCATGCAGACTGTGAAACAAGACATTTGTGAAAGAATGGGCCGCTCTCAGGAGCTCAGTGAATTCCAGCGTGGAACTGTCATAGGATGCCACCTGTGCAACAAATCCAGTCGTGAAATTTCCTCGCTCCTAAATATTCCACAGTCAACTGTCAGCTCTATTATAACAAAATGGAAGCGTTTGGGAACAACAGCAACTCAGCCACGAAGTGGTAGGCCACGTAAAGTGACGGAGAGGGGTCAGCGGATGCTGAAGCACATACTGCAAAGAGGTCGCCGACTTTCTGCACAGTCAATTGCTACAGAGCTACAAACTTCATGTGACCTTCAGATTAGCCCAAGTACAGTACGCAGAGAGCTTCATGGAATGGGTTTCCATGGCCGAGCAGCTGCAGCCAAGCCACACATCACCAAGTGCAATGCAAAGCGTCGGATGCAATGGTGTAAAGCACGCCGCCACTGGCCTCTAGAGCAGTGGAGACGCGTTCTCTGGAGTGATGAATCACGCTTTTCCATCTGGCAATCTGATGGACGAGTCTGGGTTTGGAGGTTGCCAGGAGAACGGTACATTTCAGACTGCATTGTGCCGACTGTGAAATTTGGTGGAGGAGGAATTATGGTGTGGGGTTGTTTTTCAGGAGCTGGGCTTGGCCCCTTAGTTCCAGTGAAAGGAACTTTGAATGCTTCAGGATACCAAAACATTTTGGACAATTCCATGCTCCCAACCTTGTGGGAACAGTTTGGAGCGGGCCCCTTCCTCTTCCAACATGACTGTGCACCAGTGCACAAAGCAAGGTCCATAAAGACATGGATGACAGAGTCTGGTGTGGATGAACTTGACTGGCCTGCACAGAGTCCTGACCTGAACCCGATAGAACACCTTTGGGATGAATTAGAGCGGAGACTGAGAGCCAGGCCTTCTCGACCAACATCAGTGTGTGACCTCACCAATGCGCTTTTGGAAGAATGGTCAAAAATTCCTATAAACACTCTCCTCAACCTTGTGGACAGTCTTCCCAGAAGAGTTGAAGCTGTAATAGCTGCAAAAGTTGGACCGACATCATATTGAACTCTATGGGTTAGGAATGGGATGGCACTTCAGTTCATAGTATGAGTAAAGGCAGGTGAGCGAATACTTTTGGTAATATAGTGTAGCTACAGATAGATCTATAGCTATATCTATCTATATCTGTATCTATCTCTATCTATCTATCTATCTATCAATCTATCTATCTATGTGTATAACTTGCGGTGTGCCACGGTTGGCACGCCGCAGTGTAATCATTGGCACACTGGCAAAGGCCCTTTCAGTAGGCCTATTGTTTATAATCACCCATAAGGGATGGTACCAGCTCATGAGTGACAGCGTGAGTTTGAGTGACAGCGCAAACTCCCGCCCACACACCGCTTTTTGCAGGTGCAGCCGCTGCCCTGCTGCCCGGCCCACATTTACCACAGAGACCAACGCTTCAGATGTGGTAATGGTAACGTTAGCTTGCTGATGGCAACGCCGCTGAAGCTAGTTATCGCATTGCTCATTGCATTGCTAAGCATGGAAAGCCGTTCACCAATGGAGAATATATTAAGGAGGCTTTTCCCAGTTGCTCCGATATGCTTTTTGAAAACTTGCCAAACAAAGAAACAATCAAGGACAGTCCCATGTCAGCAAGAAGTGTTCAGCGACATGTCTATGAAATGGCAGAAAATGTCAGAGATCAGCAAACAGCAGGGTTAAAAGATGCATGTGTGTGCAGGTGTGTTGGAAATGTTTTTGTATTTTGTGTCATACCAGTGGTGTAGTCTACGTGATACGCAGGTATACACCGTATACCCACTAGAAAAGGTCCCGAATTTCCGTATAACCACTTAAAAATGTGCAAAGATACGTATCAGTATGTTTTTTTGACGTTCACTTTCCCGTTCAAAGGCCTTTATTATAGATATCTATGACGTAAACTACTAAGGAAACAGTGAAGTTGTATGGTGGGAAAAAAGGTGTATGGCTTAGAACAGGGGTGTCAAACTGGTGCCATGGAGGGCTGAGAGGCTGCAGGTTTTCATTCCAACCTGGTGGAGTTTTCGGTTGGAATGAAAACCCTCCATGGCACCAGTTTGACAACCCTTGCTTAGAAGAAGAGGGGCACGAGTCAACAACCTCAAATGGTCCAACGCTAGTCCGTTGTGAAAAAACAATGAAAAGAAAGCAAAACCAAATGACACTATTTCAGTGTTTCAATAAGCCTGCTGCTTGTCCTGTGAATACTGCCGCTTCGGGGGACACTACAGCTGGAGCTAACGTTAACGTTTCAGAAAGAGAGCCGGGTCTGTGTCTGTGTGTGCACTAGCATGTGTGTGAGTGTGTGTGTATGAGCGCGCGCGCGCATGCCCACTAGAATAAACTAGACTACACAGTACACCACTGTGTCATACCATAATTTAACTTTGTTTTAGCCTACTGTTGATTATGGCACACTCATTGACAAGAAAATTTCAAACTGGCACTCCATGTCAAAAAGGTTGCCGAACCTGATATATATAAACAGATATTCACATTCATTCAACCACTGTCTTCTGCTTGTTGCTACCGAGCAGCTTTGGAACAGATGGGTTCAAGTGCCTTGCTCAAGAGCACAATGACAATAGCTATTGAGGAATGAGGCTGTTACTCATTTATTTAATGTGACCAAGTTTTTACAAGCTGGCATCTTCACGGTGACAAGCATATCCCTCTAGCATCTAGGCCACATCCCTAAGATTCTTTGGACAAATGCAGTCAAAACAGAATGGCGCCTGTTACCTGATCGGGCTGAAGGCCGCGGCCCTGGGAGAGTTCGTCTAAGGCACCGAGCAGAGCACAGGCACAGGAGACTGATGAGTAACACGCCTCTATGCCACCCTTCATACAGGCCTCCGTCATACCATCCATCACCCTGCCAGAGGGAGGATGAGGATGAGCACATGTTTTAAAACGCTTGGCTTGCAGCCAGAGAAATTAAAAAATTAGTCAGTATTCAAATTTAATCTTTTTTTCAATATGGTTTAAAGCAGTGGTTCTCAACCTTTTAGGTGTCAAGGACCCCCAAACTGATACAAATCAGGCCATGGTATTTGATAAGAAGTCTCAAGGATCCCCATCTATTAACATTTAGTTATTCCATAACTGTAGATACTGCACATTGGTAAATTAACAGTGAGGAGTGTGAAATCATCAGTCATACACATTCTCTCATAGGGCTAACTTCTAGTCAATGAGATAATACTGAAATTAAAATATTCCACATATTTCTGGGGATTCCCTGTACTGCCATGAAGGACTCAAGGTTGAGAACTGTTGGCTTAAAAGACCATACCAGTGATTTTGTATGTTTGGCCCATTAACAATTTACAATTTACATTGCAACAAACAACACTGTAGCAACATTTTGCAAATCAAGCAGGGGTGCGTAAGATTTCCCAACATGTAATCAAAATCCTAAATTTTCAATTTTGAATTTTTGGATGAAACAGCCGCCTTATAATGTTTTGCTTCTGCGGCTAACAAAGTCATCAACATTCACAAACCACAGAACGGATAATTGGCTGTGTAAAGCAAACACAGCCCTGGGAACTATTTTCTGGTGGAGGGAGTGTTTCACTCCTCCCAATTTCAAGTCAATTTCAAGGAAAAACTAATGTGGATGACTTTATTGCAGTGATGGAATACTGGTGTGAGGAAAGTTTGAAGTCTCTGAAAGTTCGTTTTCATATTGTAGTGGAATGAATTGAAACCAATGGCTGGATAAAAGGGAGGAAAAATGATATTGGCATTCTAAAATATGACTGCTTGCTTTGGGCAGAGATTAGCAGAAACAAAAAGTATATAAATTGTGTAGATATCTCACTAAACATGCAGAATCACTGGTGTGTTCCTTTCAGGACATCTAAGGATACAAAGAGTATTCATCACACAACATGGCTAATTATTACTGCAGAGACAGATAAGAATTTTTCTCCCTGCTTTTGAGTAGGATACAATCTGAAAGCCTCTAGCATGCACAACTAAAGCTAAAGTTATAATTATTTTGGAAAATGTTATGACCAAGATTATTAAGTAGGTGGTGTCATTCCACTGCATTTTTCTTACTACAAGATCAAGATTACAAGATTTGTCTGGGACAAAGCACATGTGCATTTACAGAGGTTTTACTAACAGTTTGAGCAGGTCCAGGTGGGACTTCCTCTTGGAGAAGGAGCGCTTCCTGGTGTCAGGCTCAGCCACGCACGGCCCAGCCAAGTCATAGAGCCGCTGGGGACTGCCCAGGATCTATCACGCAGACACACACACACACACACACACACACACACACACACACACACACACACACACACACACATACATACACACACACACACACACACACACACAAGTTGTTTCAGAACAAATTGCTTTCTTGTTCACTAAATTCACTTAGTAATTCTATAATGTCAAATGTCATCTTCTGCAGTATAACCTTAATTATTTCTTTGAACTTTTCCTTAGGGGATATTTTTGCTAGTCTATGCAAGAAAGCTTATTTTAGGTCAAGGAGGTAAGGTGAAATGCTCAGGGACTGCGTCAGTATTCTCATAGGCACAGAAACACTGTCTGTGTGTATGTGTGTGTTTTGGCTCAATCATCTCTATGTATGAATAATTCATGCAATTACAGAATGACACGGGACCTTCTGATGCACAGAGAAAAGCTTCACCTCAAAATGCACTGGCATCATGAGCTGTCCTCTACACTTTTTTTCTAAAGGAGAACTTAGTTTATGGATCCCTGTATGCCATTAATTAAAACCTCCATACCTTATTTATGTCACTCCAGGAATCTAAAACGAATGGGTAAATGTTTTCCCTTTCTGGCAGAAGGGAGGTGCTGAGAAAAGTCAGTCAACTGGAATCCCAAGGTTCAAATAACATCTGTACCACTGAGGTGCCCATGACTTCTAGCCTCCCAGGAGCTGAAAACTTCCAGGAGTATTGCTCTATAGATCAGGGGTTCTCAGTCTTTTTCAAACCAAAGGCCTTTTATTCATCATTATAACATGACAGAGCCCATAAGAAAAAAAAAAAAAAAAACTCTTCTCTCTCATCTTTTGGTGAATCTATTCTTTTGTTTATTAAACAAATACTGACGTGAAAGTTAAAAAAACATAAATTCCATAAGAATTTCAATTAGAATAATTACAATATGTGTGAAAACATTTTTGCAACTGTGCAATAACATAAGTCCTTTAAACAAACAAACAAAACAAAAATAAGGGGAAATCACTGCCCTGACTGACAGAGACCTAAAATAGAGAACTAAAATATGTTTCAGTCAAACTCAACTATCCATCTAGAAATACAGAACATGTAAAACAACTGCCTCCTAATACCAAGCAGGACATGTCCCCATGGCCTTCCTGAAATCTGCGATTATTAGTCAAGGAAAGTCTCTTGCCATCTGTCTCCACTTCTTACCTCCTTCATGATGCGGATAGCCTCGGTGCGGTGCTGGGGAGGAGGGTACAATAAGATCCTGTGGTAGAGCGACTGCAGCACTGGTTTCATCGACTCAACACAGCCCACCAGGCGCACCAGCTCCGCTGCAATGTAGCACACTGTCCGCACGACTGGTGCGATTCTGGCAGGGGCACTGGAGGAGCACCCAGACCCTCTGCCTTGATCAGACACGCCTCCACACGAAGACTCTATGTCTGGGCTGATCCCTACCAGGAGAAAATGAGGAAAACAAGAACCAGAGTGATGGCTCAAGCATGCACCTGTCCATTCAAAGAAATACTCCGACATTTTGGGCAAAATACTCTTTCCAACTTACCCAGATGGAGACTTACCCAAGATGTTCAACACCATTTTCACCTCTGTATGTCCAGTGGTTCGGTTCCAACAGCATTTTGTGTTAGCTTAGCATAAAGACTTGAAGTCTATGGGAGTTTTTTTTTTTTTTTGTAAATCCCAAGACGTGTATTTTAAATACACATGATACACTGTGTAAATAAGAGAGCTTTGGGGTTGCTGTAAGGTTTATTTTTTCACTTTTACGGAGCTAGTCTAATGACTCCCATAGACTTAAAGTGTATGGGAGTCAAGCGGATAGGAACTGAACCACTGCATGTACAGAAGTGAAAATGGTATCAAACATCTTGTCTCGGTGGATGTATTACACTTACATGGAGTAGCAAACATAACAGTAAAAATTCAAACTATCACTGTAATGTGAGATAGACCGCTAAAATCTTTAGATGTTAGTGCAACATACAGGTGAGTGTCATCAACATAACACCGAAAAAGAACACTGTGTTTTCAAATGACCTGAGGGAAGCTTGGCAAGGAGGAGACATAAAACAGCACAGAAGGCTCCATTACATAGGTAGAAACGTAATAATCCAAGGGTAGAGCAATTAAGGCCAACCCATATTTCAAGGCAATGCAATAAAACAGTCTGGTCAGCGGTATCAAAAGCTGCAATTAAATCAAACGAGACCAAAATGGAGCAGGGGTCTTCCATCTGCTTCTCAGCCGCTGACATGAACTGTGATTGCTAGTCACCCATATTAAAGTCTGCAGCCCACAAAATTTAACGTGGAATGCACTCTGAAGCTGAGCCTCAGGCAGAGAAAATGAGCAGTCAGTCAGCATCACAATAGCACGGACATTTGAATGATTGTGAAATTATGGGCACTGCGGAACTTGATAATTATATGTCCAACTGAGTTGCACCATAAACTTCTCCAACAACTCAATCTGACAAATAGCTACACCACTTTTCAGTCAACTAGCTTGGTTACTGAAGGTCACTTTAACTTCAAACCAAATTTGAAACTGTCACACTATTATTTTTAGTACTCATCACCATTCTGACAACTAATTACAACTAGCAAAGAACTGACAAGCGTCTTTGCTCTTACCTTGACCAAGTCTGTCTGAGACTCGGTCTCGGTCTGGTGCCCCCATGTGGCTGTGGTGGGAGGTGATGGTTTTGTCATTGACAGGATTTCCCATGATCACCACCAGGGACGGACACAGCTGTTTCCTGAGGGGAGTAATAAGTTATTACTTTCTTGAAAAATCAAACAAACAAACAAACAAACAAACAAACAAACAAACAAAAAAAACAGTGCCCTAATAGACCGTTTTTACAACAGTCATGACACGACATGAAATAGCACAGTGAACACGTGTCTAACCTGGTCCTGGTGCATGGTGGCTCACTGGAAGGACTCTAGTACACTTAAACATTAACATTAATTAATGCGATTAGTAAAACATGTGTTTACCCTGTTATTTCATGTAAATGTTATGTTGTCCAAGTGACATTCCACATCTCTTGTACCATACTGTTTAATTTTAGCCTGGCACAGCCATAATCCATCTCATTTCTGGTGTTCACTGTAGAGTCTGGGCTGTTGGGTTCACACCATTTGGAGAAGGGGCAGCAGCAATGGGCGTTTACAAAAATATGTAGTGACCAAAACAACCATCTGCCTATAAACAGCTAACTCCTCCAATTAGACAAAATAATCATGTTCACAGTATGAGAGTGCTGAAAATAAATAAACAGCAAAAACTGTTGGGGTGAAAAAGAACTATCATAGTGCTAAGCAAAGTGAAAAGAATGAAGCCACTGATTGTAGCTGTCACTCTTTAACATTCTCTCCTCATGCTAGTAAATGGTAAGTATTGAAATTGAATTATTCTTTCTTTCAGTCTTCCTGGAAACCCTTCAAAGACCCTGGTTAGTTCCCAAAACTAAGTCTGTGAACCACAGACCTGAAACAATCACATGTTAAATCCTTGGCTTGAAAAGAAACATTAGCAGGTGATGGGGCAAGATCAGGGGGGTATTTCAGAAAGCGGGTTTACTGACTCACCAAAGTTTTTTAACTCAGAACCTGGGAACCTGGGATTTCTGACTGAGAAGACTCTGGGATTAGATGAACTCTTGGGGCCCTATCTTGCGCCAGACTCCCTAAACCCGCTATTTGCGGATTTAGGAATTAGGAAGAGGCGTTCCCCCGTAAAAGTTGCTATCTTGTGCACCTCCCGCTATCCGCAAAACACCTCTAAACAGTCTATATGAGTAATATACTCAGTCCATTCCGGCAGCGTCCCGGTATCAGTCCGACCGTGTGGGTGGCGAGGCTCCGTCGGGGTGCGCATTGAAGCCGCCTGGGCGCGCTCTCCTAACAGCCCAAACTTTGACAAACAAAGCATGAAACACGCCCACGGACACACCTCCAGGCGCAAATTACGGAGTCGGCATAACGGATAGCGGGTGGCGCAAGATACCGTTTAGGGATAGCGGAAGTTCCTAAATCCGCAATTTGCGGGTAGCGGGTAGTGGCAGCGGATAGCAGGTGGCACAAGATAGGGCCCTTCGTCTGTAACCATGTTAATGTACGCTCTGAAGTATTTAGTCAGGAAACCTGTCGAACCTGCAGCATTTTACATGGGGGACATGACAGTTCAGTTGTCAAAGCCATGGCCTTTTTTTGAGCAGTCCATCTGAAAACATCTGATTCAAGGGGCGTTTAATGTGACCATCTGGTTTTCTTGTGGTTGGTTGCCATAGTGAATCCTTTTATCTGCACTCCATGATGCTGGCTTTTTACGTTCACTGCAAATGTGCCTCAGTTAGGTTCAACCAACTCAGTTAATTGAACTTATGCCTGTTCTGAAACCCCAAACTTAGGGTTGTTCAGGGTTACGTTGTAGGTGTTTTAAACCACGCTCCTGAAACACCCCCCCACATCTAATTTATATTTTGTTTTTGCCTGTTTGTTCTCTCGTAGCCCTTTTCTTTATTTTGGCGGCAACTTCTACAATAAGTAAAGATCTTTTGTTGACAAGCCTTACCATATAAGGTCGGTGAAACCTCTGGACAGGTGCATTGTGGGAGGACAGCTGCTGAGCATAGAGAGGATGCACTCTAGGTAAAGGAGCTGAAGGAGCTGATTATCACTGCAGGGAAGAACACACACATATACACAAAAATATACACACAAACATAAATGGTATCAAATATAAATATGCTTTTACAGCCTGACATCACCACGTAGCCATCTTGAAAGGAAAATTTAATGTTCCCATAGTCAAACACAGTCAAACTGCTAATATCCAATATTAGTAGAAAACTACTTCAGCATCATGAAACTAGCGTTTGTGGTTAATATTTCGTTCCCTATGTTATACCCAGAAATCTAAAAATCTTAAAAGAGGAGCAGTAGTTCCTCCAGCGTGGAGTACATTTGCTATTGTTTGTTTTCTTTACTGAAGTAGCAACATTAGCTACATTGTGACTAGCTCCTTCTTTTCCTCTGGTCCCTTATCACCGACCTTTCACATACATTTTATTTTTAAATTGTTTTCATGGCATTTTGGATTGTAAAATTTCTGCTACACATGATAAAACTCAAAGTTTGATAATTTAACTACTTGAGTGGATTGAGGTGGTTGTTAGCTGGGGGGAAGTCCACCTCAATGGCAGGAGCATTTAGAACGTCAAACCAATATCCAAGACTGCACCACTACTGTCCTGCCTACCATCACTACAGGTAAATAAGATAAGATAGATATTTAAATGAATACATATATTCAGTTTTCACTGCTTTCTTGTTGACTGAGGTTAGTTAATTATGTGCTCTCTGGTGAGAGGATACATTGAGCATGGTTATTTTCCTGTCAATCAGAATGAAAATAGACAACCAATCAGAATCCAATACATCAATTGTAGATGTAGTAACTCGAACCTGTACATCAAGAAAGGTGAGAGCAACAACAGACTCTAAGAGGGGCAAAAGCAACATGGTGCTTAATTTCAGGTGAAAACTATTTAAATCTACTATAAATTCCAGTTTCAACTAATTCATAAACTACTCACAGGTCATAAAATCATCCAGAAAAAAGAAAATAGAAAAACAAGCAGTATTACCTGTCCACTGATTCTAGCTTCTCACAGAACACTGTTAGCACCGTCACCACATCCTCACACAGAGCCTGGCTGGTAGGAGAAATGTCTGGAACACACACACATACACACACACACACACACACACCATGCCAGAGTTAATTCATTATACTTATCTCCATTCAATACATACACAAAGTGATAAAGCAGGAATTAGCTCATTACTTTTCTCTCTCCTGAGTTATATCTCTTTATCTATCTGCCTCCCTCTCTTTTCTCTGTAATAAATGAACTGCATCAATACCTACACTGATGCTGCTTGGCGTTCTGCCTGCACACACATCCAAGTAATTCATAGAGCCTTCTATGTGTGGAGGTCTGCATGCCTGTATGCATGTATACAGTACAGGCCAAAAGTTTGGACACACCTTCTCATTCAATGCGTTTTCTTTATTTTCATGACTATTTACATTGTAGATTCTCACTGAAGGAATCAAAACTATGAATGAACACATGTGGAGTTATGTACTTAACAAAAAAAGGTGAAATAACTGAAAACATGTTTTATATTCTAGTTTCTTCAAAATAGCCACCCTTTGCTCTGATTACTGCTTTGCACACTCTTTGCATTCTCTCGATGAGCTTCAAGAGGTAGTCACCTGAAATGGCTTTCACTTCACAGGTGTGCCTTATCAGGGTTAATTAGTGGAATTTCTTGCTTTATCAATGGGGTTGGGACCATCAGTTGTGTTGTGCAGAAGTCAGGTTACTACACAGCCGACAGCCCTATTGGACAACTGTTAAAATTCATATTATGGCAAGAACCAATCAGCTAACTAAAGAAAAACGAGTGGCCATCATTACTTTAAGAAATGAAGGTCAGTCAGTCCGGGAAATTGCAAAAACTTTACATGTGTCCCCAAGTGGAGTCGCAAAAACCATCAAGCGCTACAACGAAACTGGCACACATGAGGACCGACCCAGGAGAGGAAGACCAAGAGTCACCTCTGCTTCTGAGGACAAGTTCATCCGAGTCACCAGCCTCAGAAATCGCAAGTTAACAGCAGCTCAGATCAGAGACCAGATAAATGCCACACAGAGTTCTAGCAGCAGACCCATCTCTAGAACAACTGTTAAGAGGAGACTGCGCCAATCAGGCCTTCATGGTCAAATAGCTGCTGGGAAACCACTGCTAAGGAGAGGCAACAAGCAGAAGAGATTTGTTTGGGCCAAGAAACACAAGGAATGGACATTAGACCAGTGGAAATCTGTGCTTTGGTCTGATGAGTCCAAATTTGAGATATTTGGTTCCAACCGCCGTGTCTTTGTGAGACGCAGAAAAGGTGAACGGATGGATTCCACATGCCTGGTTCCCACTGTGAAGCATGGAGGAGGAGGTGTGATGGTGTGGGGGTGTTTTGCTGGTGACACTGTTGGGGATTTATTCAAAATTGAAGGCACACTGAACCAGCATGGCTACCACAGCATCCTGCAGCGACATGCCATCCCATCCGGTTTGCGTTTAGTTGGACCATCATTTATTTTTCAACAGGACAATGACCCCAAACACACCTCCAGGCTGTGTAAGGGCTATTTGACCAAGAAGGAGAGTGATGGAGTGCTGCGGCAGATGACCTGGCCTCCACAGTCACCGGACCTGAACCCAATCCAGATGGTTTGGGGTGAGCTGGACCGCAGAGTGAAGGCAAAGGGGCCAACAAGTGCTAAACACCTCTGGGAACTCCTTCAAGACTGTTGGAAAACCATTTCAGGCGACTACCTCTTGAAGCTCATTGAGAGAATGCCAAGAGTGTGCAAAGCAGTAATCAGAGCAAAGGGTGGCTATTTTGAAGAAACTAGAATATAAAACATGTTTTCAGTTATTTCACCTTTTTTTGTTAAGTACATAACTCCACGTGTTCATTCATAGTTTTGATGCCTTCAGTGAGAATCTACAATGTAAATAGTCATGAAAATAAAGAAAACGCATTGAATGAGAAGGTGTGTCCAAACTTTTGGCCTGTACTGTATGTGTGTGCGATTAAGCATATGTGTGTATGTGTGCATGTATAGGATCATAAAGACATGATGTCAGCCTGTGAAAGTGCTATTCACTACCTTTGGCTTGACCATCATTATAGCTTATAACAGCCATAAAACACTTCATGCTTGGCACCAACAACACTACAAAATACACAGAGGCAGGGACAGGGAGAGGTAGAGACTAAACATAATATACTCTGTTATTGACACACTTTCTGTCCAAACCATGCAGTCGTGTACTAGGGTTGGGCGATATGGACAAATCAAATATCATGACATGTTTGGCCAACTACCTTAAAAACAATACTATAACAATACTATAGGGTTGACTATTGGTGTATTTATAAGATATTTATAAGATTTTTATAATAAACAGTCATTAGTGATGGGGATATGACGAGCAAGCAGGTAGAAGCAAATAACATAACAGCTACCTGTCTAAATTCAGAAAATATCCTCTCTTTACTGTGTCGTAGG
Organism: Myripristis murdjan; assembly: GCF_902150065.1. Lineage (NCBI taxonomy): Eukaryota > Metazoa > Chordata > Actinopteri > Holocentriformes > Holocentridae > Myripristis > Myripristis murdjan. Next base: position 8,130,740 of record NC_043994.1, read on the forward strand.
TTTTAAAATTGTAACAAGACAACATGTCATATCATGATATTATGATCTACAAAATCCCAGACAATATCTAGGCTCATATCACAATAACGATATAATATTACAGATTGCCCAGCCCTACTGTTTACATTTCTGGTGAGTGAAATCTGAAAACATATCTAGTATTTCTTGTAAATTTAGGCTATTTATCAAAAATCAGATATTAGTACATACATTGGATCTCGGGGTCTTGTTAACGAGTGAGGCTAAAATGAAGCGGAGAGCTCAATAAGCGGACTGGGGCGGCGGCAGCAGATATGTGGTACTGCACTGTTGTGGTGAAGAAGGAGCTGAGCCAAAAGGCAAGGCTCTCAATTTGCCGGTTGATCTTTGTTTCAACCCTCACCTATGGTCACGAGCTCTGGGTACTGACAAGAGTGAGATGGCAGATACAAGGGATGGAATCTGCAAGGAACTAAAGATGGATTTACTAAGGCATTAGATAATTACACACTGGGTGCCTGAGTCGCCTTCTACTTGCAGTTTTAAAATGTGCACACTTGAATGGTGGTGCACACTGATAATTTGTGGGGAGGCCAACAGCCAAAATTGGAACATGGGCATCTAGCCTATTTCATAGGAAATCAACAGAGTGAGAGTGAAAAAGCCTGACAGAGTTAGAAAGAGAGAGAAAAATACCATTAAAAGAAGAGCAATAGGAAAGGTACCCTTCATTAAACCACAAGCCACCACAACTGGTGGCTCAGCCAGGCACAGCAACTCACACAGCAGACGCTCCTATCAGAACAGGTGGAGGGCGATTATGGCAATAATACAGCTGATGTTTCCACAGAATGCCAAGGCAACTGAAACCTAATGTATATTTTTAATAACCCTTCTTTGTTTGGTAAATTGTGTTCAATATGTGTTCCAATTCACTGAGGCGCCTTAAAAATAAATTAAAAGCTACCTTGTGATCTAATTTATTAGATCACAAAATACCCTAGAGCAGTCCACCCTTGATAGCTGTTACTGCTGAAATTTCTAGTACAGGCTGAAATACATTTCCTGCACCAATTTTGCACGTGCTATTTAGAGGCAGAAAAATTTCCACGCAACACTGGCAGTCGCAAATTGCATGGCCTTTCAGTAAATCCAACAGAATATCTAATCAGGCACACTTATCATATCCCTTCCTATTATTTGCACAATCCTCCCTTAAATGTTTATGTACATTGTTTATGCTGCCTTCGTGACCAGGTCACTCCTGAAAAAGAGATTTTAATCTCAATGAGTCTTTTTACCTGGTTAAATAAAGGATATTGATTGACTGATTGATTGAAATGCATATGCACACAGGAGAGAAATGCACATTGCACTGCTATGGCATGTGCACTTCGGATGACGAGTAAACACAGCACACATGTTGTGAAGGGCAGAATGCATCTGAAAAGACGTGCAAAAGGCAGTAAATCTGACCCTGAATGCTTCCAATTTTTGTGGGAGGTACTGGGATAAAAAAAAAAACAAAACAAAAACAAAAATCTGACCTCAGGTCCTTTGCTGCACGTCATTCCCTCTCTCTCCCCTGCCTTTCCTGTCTATTTCTACTGTGACTGTCAAATAAAGCAGAAATGCCAAAAAAATATCTAAAAAAATAATAAAAAAAAAAAATAATGAACCAGTCGTTATTTCTTGTACCCTGCCAATCAACGTTTATATATTTTTCATCTGTGCATTTGTACATCTCTAGCAATTCCTGTCACTATTAATATTAATACACTATATTAACATTACTACAGTATATAATTGATTATATTACACATTTTGCAACCCAAGAACTGTCTTAAACCTGGTAAAGACGTACCTCTCCTTTGCAATGGAGGTGCAGTCACCTCATCTCCATCTACACCCTGTAGAGGAACACACAGCATGTTTTAGTAAGGTACAAGTAAGTTTTAGTTAGGTGTGTGTGTATGTGTGTATGACGGTACTGTATCAAGGGAAGTCATAATTGTGTTTTTACATTACAGAGTGGTAAAATAGGGGGTCATCGTCAAATTGTGTGTCCAACTGTGTGTGTATACTATATACAGTAATGCGTATGTGTGATTTGGTCCCTTGTTAGGTGTATATGGTTTGTCTGTCTCTGTGAGTGTGTAGCTATGTGCATGTTTATGTCTGTATATTGTATTATATCTTGACGTGTGTGAGAGACCTCTTGTCTGTGTCGGAGCTGTAGCGTCAGGTCTCCCAGTATCTGACTCAACGTGGCTCTGACTGCTGTGTTGATGCTGCGCTGGTGACAGCTGGATACATAGGTCTCGATACACACCTAAACAAACAAATACACACACACACACACACACACACACACACAATTGCATGCATTACATTGACCTGTCAGTGTGCAATCTTTCCTAGTTCTGAGTCATCATCGTGAAAACGGAAAAGTCCTGACGCACAGTCTAGCACTGACGTCAGACACTGAGCAATCCACAAGCATGATGGCAGGTTTCCATGGCGTCACAGGTTCCCATGACGACCAGATGGGGTGAGAATGGGGAAAGGGGGTAGGGTATGGTCAGTGTGTGTCATCTTAAGCCTAGATTAGAAAGTCACAGAGTAAACACTGTTGGTTCTGAAAGGTTATATGGGAGTGAGTGCGCAGCTGAGTAGACAGACAGACAGACAAAGACACACACACACACACACACACACACACACACACACACACACACACACACACAGCATGTGTGTATGTTTTTAGCACCTGTGGCCCCAGTAGGGATGGAAACTGTAGCAGTGTTGCTACTTATTTCTCTGCCATGAATGGTAGTATAAAATTACACTCACACACATAAACACAAACATACGTGGATATCAGGATGCTTCAACAATGCGGTGAAGACTGAGAGGGTAAGAGATAAAACAACAGCAAAGTTGTGGAATAAAAAAAGCTGAGCATTATGATGGGTTTTTTTTTTTCGCATTATAAATTATCTATCATTCATGAACTTCATTTTCAGACAATGTCATAACATTGTCTGAAAATGAAGTTCATCTACATTTGCATGTCCTGAGTTGCATAAGTGAAATGTTCTCCTTTTGTCTTAATTAACTGGGTCAGACTGTTACCTGATGCTGTATATTTTATTAGGCTGCACAGGTGTGATGCAGCTGGTTGTATTTTAACCTCTATTTATACATTTTCAGCCATATCATGAGTCATATAAGGTAGATATGTATTATATGGTGAGGTTCTTGTCAATTCCCAGCCCTAGTCAACAATAAGGTGAAAACACACTACAGCAAGTTCTTCTTCATAAAGGGTAGTTCTTGTGTCAAAAGGTGGTCTGGGCAATCAACACCTTGGAATCATAAGGTTTTTGAGATACTCACCTTCATAGTTTCTGCATCTAGTATAACAGCATTTATATATAGGGCAATTCTCTCTGAATAAAAAATGTCCAGAAATGCAACACCACACATAATGTTAATAAGTTCTCACAGAATAATGTGAATAAGTAAAGTTTCACCAAAAAAAATCTTATAATTCCAGGGTGATGAAATGTAGGAAATTGCTAAATGAAGTAGAAATACACAAGACAGATTGCAGGAAAACAAAAAGTAGATGACAACATTTCATCCTAAAACAATTCCCTGGAATTTAATGAACACCACAGATTGATGACATTTAGCAGTGAATTATTATTAATTATTTATTTTAACCTTTGCATCATCTCTGAACACAACTAGCTCTTGTTTGTTAACACAAAGAAACAGCAGAAAAAACCTAGGCCAAAGTAATGTTTTTCTTTCTCAAATTTACTTTGTCTTGATGCACTTAACTCTGCCCATCTACTCCTCCAGGCAAATTAAAACAAATGCTAAGATCCTTATCAGCCCAGATCTGTCACTTCCTCTGCTCATCAAGAGACTGAGAGCAAACAGGCCAAGTCTTGTCTGATGCTCCCAACAAAGACAATCCATGCAAACTGCATTAAGATTTAAAGACTTAGCTAGCCTGAGGGATGTTTTACACCATCTGTGGCTCAATGGATGATCAATACATCTTGGATCACTAGGCCTAACAGGCGTGAGGTGAATGTAGGACACGAGGGAACCCAGTGCTTCCTCAAATAATGAAACACATCCCCTTGTGTGGAGTACAGACCACAAAAAAGAAAGCAACACTATCAGAAAGCAGTGAAATCACAACAAAATAAGAGAGGGCAAACAAGAAGATGAAGGAAAATATTAAAATGCTGTAGTTTAAAAAAACAAACAAACTGTGTTTTAAAAAGAGACTTAACAGTAACACATGAGGGAGCCAACCTGATTTCAACAGTGAGGCTGTTTCATGGCATAAGAACCCTGGCAGCTGAGGTGAGATCCCCCTTTGTCCTAAATTTTAGAACAGTATTAAAAGTCTGATCCAAGGACCTCGGGGGAAGCAGTGGCTCTTAAGGGTTCAAAAGGCTCAGCATATAATCAGGTGCAAGACCCATTCCATCCTTGAAATTTAACAACAGAATGCCAAATCAGGCCTGAAAATCCCAAGCAGCTGATGCATAGAAGCTAAAATAGAGTTCATTTTCCTGGTTCTAGAAAGAACCTAAGCTGCTGCATTTTGAACAAGCTGTAGTCGATCTATTGATTTCTTGAGGAGGCCAAGGAAAAATGCACTGCAGTGCTCCAATCTGCCAGGACAAAGGCGCACATAGTGTAAGCTGTAAGCACCTAACAAGGCAATGAAAGGTTTGGCCTTGGTGATATTTCTGAGCTTACAGAAACCTGTTTTAGTCATAAGGTTAAAATATGCCAAAAAAATCAAGCTGGAGTCAAAAACCACTCACAGATACTGCCATAACGTATTCGCTGTTGACTACTGAGCCAAAAAAATCAATTCTTTTTTTTTTTTTTAAATCATCATTTAGCATCATGAAATTACTGGATACCCAAATTAAAAACATACCACACTTGGCAATGAATTGAAAGGTATTTTTCACACCTGCCTTGTTTAGTCTGACTGAATCAAACTCTGATGCGTGTCCCCTCTTGGCAGGGCTAATTTGGGCAGGTGTGAAATCAGCAATCACTCTTGGGTGCAGACCAAAACAACCAGACTAAGACCTGTTGAAGAGGTGGTCTCTTGGCACCATTATAAACGAATTATGGAGTGGTTCATCTGGGGTGTGAACTTGAACTGACCTAGATTCGAACCAGCTATAGTAGGCATCATGTGTTTTGGCTGATGCATTACAGACTCCTAATTAATAAGAGAAATAATCAACTCAGTAGCGTTAGCATTTAGCAACAGAACACAATGAAGCAAGGGTTGACATGGAGGACATATACTGGCATATAAGCCAAACAAGCACAGCAATAGTGAAGAAATGCTGCTTGGGCTCCATGCGCACATTACTGTACTGGCATGTATTGGCCAAATGTGTTTGTACAATTAAGTGAGGAAGGAAAAAACATCCTTGAAGTAAACATTTCCTTTGGCCACCTTTGAACCTGGCAATTTTAGTCTGCCCCTGACCAAAGAATGGGCTGATAGCTCCCACATGGCTTTTGTTGATACATTTTGGTTCATATGAATTCTTCGCCGTGTGAAATCAAACCAAACCAAATGAACAATGTAACAAAGTATCAACTATTCCAGTGATCTGAACCACAGCAAACAGACTACAGGTCTATAACCCCAGGATTAGAGTTAAAGCTACAATATACAGGTCCTGTATTTATGGAGTCAAGAAACCAATCTAAAATTTGAGTGACGGTAATTCCTTTAGGTGTAACAGTAAATTGGAGAATTGTTAAGTGTATGCTGAAGTTTGTGTTCTGTATGTGCACTTAAGTTCTTGCCAAGCAAAAAAAAATTGCTCTGATTTTATTGGAGGTACAATGTAGACTTCCAGCACACCGTTGCTAGAACTGAACAAATCCCTTACTGCTGCCAAAGCCTGCATTAAGAAACTGTACTGGATTATACAGGTTTGTTTGGGATGCTAGTGATGATGGGATAGTGCCGACAAGCTCTCCAGCCACTCTGAGTTATGACCCAACAGACGCACACACACACACACACACACACACACACACACACACACACACACACACACACACACACACACACACACACACACACACACACATACAGCAGATGGCCCACAATGATGGGACTAAACCCATTAACACAACATGCAACCCGGGTTTTTATGATCTGTTAATGGACAACTAGGAGTCGTGCATCACCTTGGTGGCTCCTGCTCACTGCCTGAGGCGGTGATGTTGCAGGAGCATGGAACAGATCACATTTCACTTTAAAGTTGGTAAAATAATGTATGAGATTTTTGATTTTTAGGTTTGTGTTTGAAAGTGGACGGGTGACCGGTGGGTCAGGTGGCGAGGTGGCACAATTATGGCTAAAATAAAAATAAAATTTCTATTTATTATATTTCTGCTCAAGGATAACATTTAAAAGAGCCGGACACTAAATGGACTGTTCATATATAATACTTTTTGTAATGCACACTGATTAGATAAATTATGATATTCAGGGCCTTAGATCCCTACATAAGAGGAAAAAAAAAGTGCGCTCTAAAACACTATGCAGTAAAGCACGGGGTTGCACTGTCCAATATCTTGATTGCCTCTTGATAGCAGCCTATTAATAATCATAATCATAATCATTTTATGTATATAGCACTTTTCTAAATAAAGTTAGAGAGAGCTTTACAGAAAAGTTAGAAAAAAAGATTAAGTAAAACATTTAAAGAAAGATTAAAAAGCATAAAAAATTGTACTGAAAATAGATTACATTACAGAAGACAGAGTACAAAAAGGCCATTAACACAAAGCCATCCTGCTGAAAGCCACTGGTTATTGATAACCGGACAATTTAAATGGAGCCCATTTAGATTTAACTGATAAATGTATGGAATTTGTGTCATTTTAAAGGTTGAGTCTTCATGGTTCTCGTAGTCAGCCTAAGTCAGCCCACATTTTTGCCAGTCAAGATGGTCCTCATTTTTGCAGTTTCAGTTACGTCAATTCAATTCACGTCATATTACTGAAGCTTTACATTTCTTTTCAGGAAATCTCACTATGCTTCTGGTACAGTTTCTACAGTCGCTGCACTTTCACTCGCTTTCACCTATGTTAAAAAATTAATCCTAGCCTCGTCTGCAGTCCATATTCTCAAACCAGCTGCCTCTGTGTGTCTTTATGTAATAGTGAATACAAGTAAGACCAATCATCTCCTATGTGAATAATTGATGACATTACAGCATGACATAGGGCGTTTTGGTGCACAGGGACACAGCAGTGCTTCTCCCCCAGAATGGACTGAGCTCATGAACTGCTTGCTACAATAACCATTAGCTATGCGTTTTAAAAGAGTCAAATTAAGAATTCCTATCTGTCATTTGTATGGCCTAGGACAGCACAATCAATACTTGTGACCTTGAACAACTCTCTCCCAAAAAGACAGAAACTGGAGATCTAATCCTCACATTTGCCATGTCATCAGCTTAAAGAATGGCAAAACAACAGCAACAGCAAAACAAAGGCTGAACAAAGAACAAGTACACATGTCATTAGCTTTATGTTAAAAACTATTGTTGGTACAAAGTTTTTCATTCAATTAACATGGTATGAATTGAGCAGATAAACAGCCAGCATAATAGCCATAGCCTAATTAGTGTGACAAGTTAATATGTTGTTCTTAAGGCCTTGACAAACCTTGCATCAAAATTTTGTGGCAATCCATCAGAAATTATATAACTTTTTGTGGTATGCCATGCCCCATGCCACACCCCGATCAGGTCTTCTGTGGCCCATGACATAACTGGTTCAGGTTTTGTGATGATGTGTGAATCTGTTCATAAGTTATAAGGCTTATTGTGATATGCCACATCCATTACCACACCCCCTTTTGCGCAAGGGGTGCAAAAAGTTTGACACTTCTTCCTTGGCCCATGACAACCATCCCACCAAAGCATCTGTTTGGAGGCTATGCCACTGGGGGCTGAATGGATGAATGGAAGAGTGGATGAATTGACACACACCGATTTACAGTGTCCCAATCTAATTTTATTGTGCAGGGGACAAAGATGACAAAGTGACATTACTGGGTAAGTACTCAGTGGCAATTTCTAGGGATAATGGGGGCATTTCCTTGTAACTCTTTTGGCAATTCAAACTCAAATGAAGACGGTCTGAGTGGGTACAATCTGTCTCCCATTTGTTGTTGAAGGAGCATACACAGATATGGGGTAAGGGTTACCCACTAAGTCATAGGGGGTGTGTATGTCTGTGATGCAAATCAATAGAAAACCAACATGGCTATTGCTTTAGCTACATGATAGCTGCATTTTCAAATATAGTTATTTCTATCTTGCTCCAAATTAATTGTGGAGGGAACTAAAGACATGAGGGAGAGGGCAGGGCAGAGTGAATTCAATCAAAAGCAACAAAACTGTTTATATTATTTGCAATTTGTGATGTTATATATCAAATATCTGATGAGACACCACGATGATGTATGTTAGAAAGACTTAGTACCTCTGCTATCCTCAGGATGGAGTCTCCGTTGATGTCGAAGGTTGGCGAGTAGGTGATGCACAGCAGAACCTGAACACAGTACGCATAAGAGACAGAAACACAGGTTAAACAGGAGAGTAGACCATCTGCCTTTCTTAGTTTTGCTAGTGTTTACAATATGTAGCAATGTAACTACTATGGAACTGTCATCACCTGGGTTCAGACGTGCTTTCATGAGTACTTCTAGTTGCCTTTTGTCATTAAGATTGCAGTGGGGTCCAAAAGACCACTACCAAGAACTCTTACATCATTAATAAAAAAACTTTGTCCAATTATAATTCTCCAGTAAGATTACCTAATCTTCCACTAATATATGTAAAAAAAGAAGTTTGTTAGTATTCACTGAAGTCAAAAGTTCTCAATACTTGGTATGTCTATCATATGCCTGAGTCACAGCTTGCGCTCTGTCTGGCATCAGTTCCACACAATTTCAGAATCGATTTCTCCACCACTTTTGAACATCATCCCATTTTGTCTTCTGATGATGCAGTGGTGCATCTTTCACCTAATGCCTTTTTAAATATTCCCAAAGTTTCCATTGGGGTTGAAGTCTGGTGACTGTGGAGGGAACGCCATGCCAGCTCTACTTACTTGCATTCAGGCTCACTGTCCTGTTCAAAAATCAATCCTCCTCCATACAACTTTTGACCCAGAAGTGATATATGAAGCATATCTCAGCACTACAGTGATAGATCTCTTTGGTCAGTGTGTTGATCCTGTGCATCCACTCCAGACAAAGCACTTTTCCACTTTTCCACCAAGCACCACCAAGTTTGACTAGTGTTTATGCAACTGATGCATTAGCTTCTCATGAGGCAGTCTCATTACATAAGTGTGATTAATCTCTAAACAATACAATCATGAACAGGTCTGTGAAACAACTGCTAGTCTTTAAAGCTGCAGTTTCTTGCATTATTTTGAGAGTAGCATTTACTTCATTTGGCTTTGCATCTTAGATGCAGATGTGGCTCGGTCTCGTAAAGATGTTAGGTTGATTTTCTGGTTTTCAGATGGTGGGGTGGGAAACCCAGTATTAAAAAAGGGATTATTTAATATTATTCTTGAGTGCTATCTTCATCACACACCTAGATTTGAGAGTTCCTAAAATCAATAACTGTGATAAAACAGAGTTTACATTCCAGCAGGGCTAAGTAGGCATTCCCCTTAGGGTAAAGATATTGTTGCAACCCTAGCAAGGCTGAACAACAGAAAATTTTATTGCTTGTTGGAACTAGCACTACAGCGACATGTTAGCTATTGTTTTCCTAGGTAACACTGCTGTAGAGCTCACTTACTAAAACCTACACTTTGGATCTGTTGGTGAGTCTAGCTTCCACTGGTCACTCTTCGCTGACAGATTGGATTTTACTCGGAATTTTCCACACACAACTTACAGTGAGCAGGGAGGATTTCCCAGTCCCCTAGTTCATTTTGGAAAAATGGGTCTAAGTAATAAAATTTCAACTCAGGAGGAGAATCACCTAAGCTTAACCTTTAGCGCCTTCAGTTTAACACTAACACAATCACTTCTGGAATACCTGCATCATGTGCATTCTACAAGCAACCTTCATGTTTCCTTTGTGTTCTGCATCGCCGACAGACACAGCGCTTACCTTCATGACTTCAACCTGGAGATCTTCATGGAGAGATGGGGTGACTCTGATGGCCTCCAACATCTGGCTCAGCAGCTGTTTCTCCAGGACCTCCGTCTCTACCCCAATCCCGCCTACAAACCTGTCCTCACACAGCAGCTTCTTATATGGAGAAGAGGGAGGGAGGAAACATTAGTTTTCTTTTAGATGCTGGAATGGGGTTCTACATGCTTGGATTCCTAACAACAGGGTCTCTGTACTTGCAATGCTAGGACTTCTAATAATAATATTGATGATAATGATTAAAAAGTGGAGGTGGTGAATATTTGTAAAGCTTACTCTATATTCTAGTACCTGCATGCCAGTAAGTGCCGTCTGTCCCAGTTTAGTGTTCTTAGACTCCAGAGCCATCTGTAGCGGCAGCAGACAGCGCTCTCTGGAAACACAACCACAAAACACACTGGTTAGACATTAAAAACGCTTACATTGCCTGGTCCAATGTGTTCTGTCCCCTTAAGGAGGTGTGTACCCTTTCCCGTCAACTGGGAGTGAAGATATACAGTATATGTAGCTGTCAGAGCCAGGGATCAGTCTGTTCACAGTCACTCTCAACAGCTTTGATCCAGTGCCTCATATTAAAGGGCAATTTCATTAGATAACTAGGGCTATCATATAATTATCATCCAAGCAACTTCTATCATCATGCTAGAGTAAAAATCCTCTTTTGGCCAGACTGTGATCAAAACCACATGTAGAAATCATAAGCCTCACTTTGATGGAACTGAATATTGACCACCTTTTTTTTTTTTTTTTTTTTTTTTTTTTTTTTACAAAGACCACAGCATTTGCATGGCAGCATGGATGTTAATTTAAATATAACAGCCTACACTGTTTTGTTTCCACCTGGCTTCTGTTTCCCAGACAGATAACATTGTACCAAGATAAATCCCTCGATTCTACTGAGATCTGGTAATACAAAATAAATAAAGCAATAAAATGATTGCCGAACGTCACAGGCAGTGCACGCTCCATGTCAGGGGCAATAAAGCAGTGCACAACAGTACTGAGCAGTGCCGAATCCTATATAGATTATAATGTTAAATACACTAGTATACCGAAGCCTGAATAAAAAATAATACACAAAACATGATCTGACTCAGTTCAAACATTAGTTTTCCGCTCAAGCTGTAATGTTGGCTGCCTTGGGAATGTATAACCTGGCTCCAAAAAAACTAAGAGAGCAACATATCCATCATTTTCAACAATGGAAAATGGTTACATATCTAGGGCTGCCATCTCTGCGACGAGGTTAGTGATGTTGTCACTTGGTGCCAAGTCACATTTATTTCAGGTGAATACATGTATCATTTCCTGCCATGGGTCTGCAGTGGGTTGGGTGGAGATAAACTGGATCGGGTGGAGGTAAACTGGGTTGGTTGCTTCCATGTAGGGTGATTAAGATTAAGATCTCGTGTTCCATAAATTTGCAAAAAAAAATATATATCCATAAGATACAGACTTATAAAACATAAATTATACTTATAAAATGTTGTGGGGAAAAAGTGCCTAAAAAAACATTTTTGCTCCCTCGCTCTCAACAGCTCGCAGACTTTCCTTTTGTTTTGTTTTTTTTTTTGTTTGTTTGTTTTTTTTGTCAGTGGTTACCAGGTAACATGTGCTAACATATGCTATGTATGTATGGCAAGCGTCAAGGCTGAAGCAAAATGCCAGGTTCTCTGGGGCCACACTGTGCTCACACTGCATGAAACAAGTTTGGCATGCTCAGAAACATGCTAAGTCAAGGTCCGAGTCCAGAGAGGCTGAAACAACACACTCTGATAACATTAGACCCCAGGCCAATGAAAAAGATAAACTGTCAAGTTATGAAGGCTAGCACTCTAGGAACTACTTGTAAGAAAGCAATCTAGCTGCTACGTTATCTACATCCATCTGACCGTCCAAGTTCAATTTAGCCACACAAGCCTGTAACTATCAAAGTAATCTGGTTGGCTAAAAACTCATACAAAAACTCCTAAACTGCACTGACCCTGCCAGTGACAATGAAAAAAGTAGATGTCAGCCTCAAAGTTAAAATGAAATTAGGTCAAAACAAGTATATGGAAGTCAAACTAGTGCTGACGCATCTCCATCTACTGTCGCTGGCGTACAGGAGCAACTTGATTTCTGGAGAAACTGCCCAGCTTAAGCACGTCACAGCAGATTTGTCTGTTTTCTTGTTGGCTCAATAATTTGGCGCGCTTTGTCGCACATTTAGAATAGAGGAGGAGTGGGAGGCTCAAGCGAGATGCTGACTAACCGTAAGAAAAGATATAATAAGATGGGGGAGTTGTATGATGTCCCAGTTATTCATTCCCCAGGTTTTGACATGGGTGAGATAGAGAACACAGTGGAAATACCGACGTAAGACTCCAGTTAGTTGATATTCATTAAAGCAGGTAATGATTGGAGCAGTATGGTGTGCAGCAGGCCACTGCATCTCATCTCAGCTCTCTCTACTATTCTGAACTTTAACACAAACACTGGCACTAATGGTGTCTTATATCAGTATTTATTGAGCTTTACACATTGTTGCTCTCTGGTTACCTATAACCTTACACATTTTATTCTCTGCTTAAACTGTGTCTTCTCGCTGATACTCGGCTCCACAGCGTCATGTATATCTACACTGAAGTAACACTGAAGGACATGTTCACAGTAACCGCCTGTTTTCTACTCTCCATTGCCAGTTGCTATAACAGTGAGTCCAGCTATAGCCAGTTCATGGAAGAGCTTTCACTTGCGGTTTGAAGCTATTTCCTGGCAAAGTCCTCTAGCAGCCAGGAAGAGACAGGTTTAACATTTCTGGTTTGTTTGAAAGAAACAGGAGAAGGATAGTTAGAGCGGACAAAACAAAGAGTGCCACCTACAGAAACTTTTCCACATTTCCTTTTTTTCTCCTCAAATCCTTTTCTCTGTGAGCTAAATGCTGCGATGTTTTTAGTGCACAAAAGAGCCAGTTATGTATCGCAGACATGCCATCTTAACCACAATGCTCGAGTTTTTCTTTCTTTTGTTCTCTCTTTCTTTCTTTGTCTTGTCCTCTCTCCCATAGTACACTCACTCACGCTCTTTCTGTCATTATTTGTAGCTCAGTGAGTCACCATGGCAGGCTGCTGATAGTAGGCTACTGTACTTCATCTACAAGCTCTCAGGCTCTTTTGAACTGTCACAGCTAGACTGGTTCAAACGGATGATAAGGAGCCATACTTGGCACACCACTCACTGGCACTGTGCCAAATCTAAATCCAGAATCAACAAACTGACACACACACACACACACACACACACACACAAAAATCACAAACACACCTTAGGTAGATGACTGATTTACATAATTTCAAGTTATAATCTAGTTTTTCAACTGATATGGAGCATGAAGAATCCACAGTATGTCACTATACCACAATGTAATATTGGCAGTGGTTTTCAAATGAGCTGCTCGGTCTTCTTAACTTTGTTAAAACCTAAATATAAAAATGAATGATAAGGGAAAGGTTTTAACTTATGTTGTTTATTCGCTGCTGATTGCAAATGTTCTTGGTAACTAGCTAAAAGGCAATTTTTGTGTAGTTTGGTGAAATATTCTCAATTATCCCTTGAATAAAGAATTGAAAAAAAAAAAAAAAAATCGTAATAGTTTTCTTGTTTGTGCTGTCGTCATTCTGTAAGAACCAGGGTCATCTCTTCCCAAACGCTAGCCTAGATATTCCATTTTGTAAAGAAAGCAAGGGCAGCGCGCTGGCTGAGAACCACAGCACTACATTACAAAGACATTAGCATCAATATTTAATCTAATAATCTCTAATAAAACAACAGAGGTCATTGAATTAATAATTCATCTTGTGTTGAGACTGTAACAGCATCTAGAATTTATGGCACTCCACCATGGTCAGCGGGCTGCCGGCAACAGCTCTCTGTCCACTTCATGCTGAAGACACCCTGAGTGTCTCCATTTACATCTGAAACACTCACACAGACCCCAGCCTGTGAGGGTGCAACAACAACAAGCTTTATCTGTAAGACCAGACAAAGTTAGAGACAACAAACTATGTATGTGTCCTAAAAATGATCATTTATGATAACGAGTGTGACAAAAGGAAAGAGAAGGCTATCGAGTAATGTAGCATAACCTATCCTCAGGTAGCCATGTTGGAAGTCCTCAGCTCTTGTACAGTAGTAGTACAGAAACGTATGTCAGTGTCACATTTTACATCAGCTAGGCTTGAAAAATGCACGGTCTTATGAAGGCGCAACGTGACGAAAGGAGGCTAGTGGGTCTGTGCCTGGGTCAAACACACAGACTGACTGTTTTTACAGGTTTGCTCATGTTAGCTGTTGTTGCTTGCTAAAGTTTCTTAACCTTAATCTTAACCTTAACCTTACCTTAACCAAGTGTTGAGCTAATGTTAGCTAATGACCTAAGAAGCTAATGTCCACTTAGCTAACGAGCTAGCAGTTAGCTAATGAGCTAATGTTCACACATGTGCCATGGCTTTATAGGTAGCTAAAAGTAAACTGAAAATTCAAAATAGCTGTGAAATTTTTTTTTAGGTAACTGAATAATGATAAAAACACACCTTTGGGAAAAAAAAAAAAAAAAAAAAAAAAAAGCTAACAGAAACAGTATTGTGTATTTACAAAACTACTTAAAATAAAATAAAAATATTCAGAAAATGTGTTTAGTTTTAGTGTTTGTCAGTTTGGTCAGATCTTTGTCCAGCATGAAGAGGCTTGGTGCTGATGTTTACTGAGACTGGGCCGTCCACATGGCTGGGAGGAAGCTGCCTTCACAAATCTTGCTACTGACAGACATCTCCCATATTATAAAAAAAAAAAACAAAAACAACAAAAAAAAAAACAACTAATACTGAGACTAAAAAAACCTAAAACCTAACCGAAACTAAATTAAATGAGCAAACCCACTGTGGAAACTAACTGAAACTTAACTGAATTAAAAACAAAAATTAAAAAAGAAAACCGAAAACAAAATTCAAAACTCTACTAACTCTGGCAAGTGTAAATAACATGCTAAAACTGACAACTGGCAGCTCAGGCTGCTGTGTGTAGACGTCACACCTGGGTGAGGTAAAATGGGACATTAACACAGTTTCCTCTGGTCGATCATGCCGGTCTATCACACACTTTGGCATGTGATCGGGTTGCAAGAGCTGAATACATTTCTAAATGTATACTCAGTTGCCTTAACAGAATTTAATAGGCAATGTGATGATCACGGCCACGGATGTGTCTGATCAATTCTGCATTTAAATATTGTCACGTTATCAGAGAGCATATCAGTATCTGGTTTGCTACACATCACTACACTGTACACACATTGGAACTGCACTCTAGTTAACATATCACAGAGAAGCTAGTGTTGTATTGGCTAGTTACTAGGTAAACACTGTCACCAGTTACTCTGCTAAAACAACTGAATGGTTATTAATTTGAAAGCAAACATTTCAGACTATTACGTTTTTATTATGATGAAAGTGAACTGACCTACAACCACACCACAACAATCATCCACAAATATCTATGTCTATCCTGTTTTGTTTATTTATTTATTTATTTATTTAGCCATTAATCAATGCAGAATCATTAAGATAGAAGATATTTAATTTCAAATAGTCTCTGGAAATTGTGTCAATTTTCTTGCTGGAGGGGCATCAGCTAGAACATGAAGTATGTATTGCAAATGCCAAAAAAAATCCTTAAAGGCATGCTGTCTAAATGTAAAGAGCACTCTCCTCATGCAAGGGAGTTAAGTTCAATATTTGCATTATCATCCCAGGAATAATTTGTTCAGTAAAATTCATTCAAATCATACAACTTATGTAGAGCAGGTGTGTGTAAGAAGCAAGACTCGGAGGACAGTTTGAACTTCGGCATTCGCATATCTTACTGCTGCTCCCTCGCACAGGCCATCCAGACAGGGCTGATGAGGTGAAACACACCATGTGGCAGACATACTGGAGGTCCTCAAATCTCAGGCAGCACCAGCTGTTGTCAGCTCGTTGCTTTTAGAAACTCAAGACTTGTCCATCTTAACTAAATTCAGTAGACACATTACTGTGCCGTTTTTGCCTGGGAACTGATCATTTCATCAATGAGAGGTTAAATCTGATCGATCTGTGTTACATCATTAGCTGACATACTGTAGTATCTGATCAGGTAACAATACCTCTCTTATAGCAGGAGTAAATATATTATGTAGGGGTGGGAAAAATGGATTCACTTAAGTAATTTATTAATTTATTTATTTTTACTTTTATTTATTTTTTTTTTAAATAGATTTCTTTATTACTGCATCTGAAAATGATACCATTGTCATATGAAACTAGACAACCCCCAGATATCTGAATGAAATAAATCCTAACTTTGAATTACAATACTTGAATCACAATACTTAATAACTGCAGTACATATCGAATCGGCACTCAGGTATCATGATAGTATCAAAGCATATCATCCGAGCCCTAATATCTACTGACAAAAACATGCCAATACAAAAAAAATCAACTTGTTTGACAACATGACAGACAAGGAAAATCTATCCAAATGTTAAGATGTGGTTTAATGGCTTTATGCTTTAAAGAATATGGACGGATGGATGGATGAAGGGACTTGAAATGAAAACTAAAAGGTTTGTCACTTAACTTACCGAAGCTGTGATGGGGAAATCTTGGCTGATCCATTCTGAGACTCAAGGGTTTCTGTGATACAGTGAAACAAAAAGAAATGTGGTAAAGAACACACATCCGCAAGTCAAGACTAAGCCTAATGCTGCATTCCATGGTACCACCAGTCATTTTGAAAGGCTTTAATTCATGCAATGCTGAAGACTTAAGTTAAAGCAAAACTTAGCGCTGGTAGAGGTATGGTTACCTGGGCACTATATGAGTCCACATGGTGGTGAAATATCCTCATTAACTGCTCTGCACTCCTCTGGGCTGCTAATCCAGAAAAACAATAATTCTATCTCTCCATTCACTTCCATGGAGAGGCAAAACGGCTCCCAAAGTAAGACTTTTAGCACATAAACCAACACCACCAAAGAGGATTATGATAATATAAATAACATGTCCCAGTACCCATTTTATTGAGGAAATTAAACAGCTCTTTTCTTGGTATCTTCCTACTTGAAGTGGAAAGTAGATCCAGCAGGTAGTAGGCCTACCTGCAGGAATTGATATTTTCACAAATGTAACTGCACCAAAAAAAAAGGGTTCCACGAGTTTATTTTTTTTGTTTTTTTTTTCATATTAACATAATCCACTTGGTTTGCTTTGGTTTATGTTCAAAAACTGTTATTCTGAATGGAACCTGTTAAGCTGCACTCTGGAAGTGAATAGAGAGATAGAAATACAGTAGTATGGATTAACAGCATGGAGCAACTACTGAGGATATTTCAGCACCATGTGGACTCGCATCACATCCAGGGAACTAGACAACCCAACTCTCTACCAAAGTTCAGTTTTGCTTTAAATGTTTTTAGAGTGTTATAAAAATGTTTGTTGTTGTTGTTGTTTGTTTGCCTTAAATAATCTGTGTAGTATTATCAGTGCATGCCAGCATGTTCATGAGACATCAGTTAATTAAATCCTGGAAACCTTGGGGATGTAAAATCTTGCCTGAGTTTCCTACTCTGGACTGAAAGGGCCATTTCATTGCATTTTCCTGGTAGGTAGTCAGAATTTAAGATTTTCTGACATCTCCGGGCATCTCACAGCATAAATCTCCTGGAACTGTTTAGACTGTGCACACTGTGGTGAGTGTGACTCTCAGCATTTTTGGTGGATGCCAGCATTGCCCTTGTACTCTATATTGGCATGCAGGGACCTTGCTTTTGTGTGCCTAAGCATATATCTATGAGCTTGTGTTGGTATGATTCAAGGCCAAAAGTGGACTTGTCCTCAATTTTATACCCTTCATTTGTACAGTAGATGTATGTGTGCATGTGCGTGTGCATGTGTTTCAGGTTTGGAGTCCACTCTAACCTTGAGCTAGGTTCATTCACAGGCCCTTTGGGTGAGTGTGAATATTTATGTGTGTGTTTGTGTTTGTGTGTGTGTGTGTGTGTGTGTGTGTGTGTGTGTGTGTGTGTGTGTGTGTGTGTGTGTTAAATTACATGATTCTGCCTTCATCAGCACAATCTGAACCTTGTCTCTACCTGCTGTCTCACTGTTATTCACAGCTGTTTCCCCTGCCACTGACCAGTCAGGCTGGTGGATCCTGCCTAATGCTAAACCTGAATTCAGTGGAAAGTGCTAGCTTCACATGGCTTGAATTCCTTCTCAGAGCATTTCTTTAGTATTGGTTTCAAAGGCCTTTCTGCCTTACTAAGGACAATATCTGCAAGAAGCGCTGAGGCATGCACACAGACAGCAGTTAGGCTTCCAAAGGCTTCTTCTCAGAAAGGCAGGAGTCTGCTAAGTGTCACACGTCTGAAGAACTCCTTGTTGCTGAAAAGGTTCCACCAGACTCCTTTAAAGACAAATAAATGTACTGAGAACCCTTCCTGACTGAACAATTCTTTTGGAAAAAAGAAATCATAGGAGATGACAGCTAGATCAGGATTCATGTATTATGGCATTTAATTTTTTCTAAATTTCTGCCACTACTGGAAAATTTTTAAAAACAAATTCATACAGAGCTTCACGTATGGTTCTGTTTAGAATCCATGGGGATGAGGAAGAAGGATGAAGAAGACGTGCAGGATCTTTCATAGAGGGTTTCACAGAGGTACAGTATATACTACAAAAAAGATTCCATCTAGCCTACCTACATAGACAAGTCAAAGCCCATCTTTTCATTGCCTTATTAACTATGCCTACATTTTAGAGGCACACAACAAACAGTAAAGCATTTATTTTATTCTATGTTAACATTATGGTGATTTCTGTAGGCATGTAAATATGAAAAGAGCAACAGGCTCCATAAAAGCCATAGTATGCTCTGACATGCATTCAGCATTATTTATTATATCATATGACCGCCTGTGAAACAGCTGTCATGACTGTCACTTAACATTACAGCAACTCCCTGTTCCCTAACGCAAATCCCTATAATAGTCCCCTTTTGGAGCTCAGAGTATGTCTGTAGTAGGCCTACTCAATAGTGAGTTTGTATTTACCTTACTGCAGGAAATGTGTTTCACTATAATATTACTACAGGCTTGTAAGTTTACCATGATGGACATTTAAAAAGAAACACCGTAATGCACACATTGCAAGTCCCCATAGGAATATAATAGTGATACTGAGGCGGTATCACGGGAAATGAAAGGTAACAGATAAAACATGATTCCACTACAATAGTGGTGCGGTGCTATTTCTATGGTTAGCGTCAGTTTAAATGTATTATACGGATACTATAGCTCATTCCGTGAGGGTTGGTAAGGACTCAGGGTCGATTATTTTCCAAAATTTCACCCCATAGCCGGAGAGACAGGCTACTCACCGCAGGCGTAGACACAAGCATCGCGGATGGCTTTGTGCTTGTGTCCGGACGCGTCTTTCTGCAGCTTCCGCAGGATGTCCTCCATGGTCGGTCCTTAGAATAAACGTTAGAATAAAGAAGAGTGACGGACGGGCGGGCCGGGCGGTGTGTTTTCAGGGGGCCCACTGACACTGACAGCATCCCTGAATCCCCCGAAGGCGATGATTCATTCCTCCAACCAGCCAATGATGTCAGGCCGGGCCGTCAACCCGCTGAAGATGGAAGGAGGAAGTACCTGTTTCTGCAGAAATCCCCCCTACGGTTTCCAACCAGAATGGCGCTTATGAATTAGCCTCTGTAATAATAAGGATGAAAATAACAGCAATAAAAATAATCAAAACTAGTCATACGTTCAGACAAGAGTACATTCAGTTAGTCTGTCATTTATTTTTACAGCGCTGCCGTATTTTGAACTCCGTTCCAGCTGATACCTACAGTCCTCGCGGCGTCCAGGTTCCTTTCCTTCTATCCCCCTCACAGGGATCTGCCGCCCCAGTAAAGCATGCCGTCCAGAAGGGCTTTTTCTCCAACCTGGCAACACGGTATTTACACTAATTCCGCGTGGGGAAGCTGGAAACTGTGGCGAGGAGTGTGCGCGACTGGAATGGGATTTCCTGGTTCAGCAGGGCAGGCGACAGGTGGACGGTCAAACGCGTCCTATTTGTCCTCCCCATTCCTTCTCCCTCACCTTGTCTCCTAACAGCCAGTAAAATAGGAAAGGAAAAGAGGAAAGGGAGCGAGGGAAGGGAGCAGAAGCGATCAGAATCAGGGCAGGTTTCCTACGGTGGCTCTGAGAGCTCAACACACTGGAACTAAAGACAACACATGCAAAGAGGCAAAACACAAGGATATGAACAAAGTTTGAATATAACATATTCGCAGCATTTAGTAAAGATGCAGCTAAGTCAGACAGCATGCAAAATAGACAAAACACTAGCAAATTAGGAAAACATAATCAATTTACACACCAGTCATTTTAAAGCGATGTGATTTAAATATTACGTGTAGCATTGCTTGTTATACCACTGTATTTGATGATCTCTGTCAGATAGATGTAACAGTGTTTATGATAAGTTATATCTTTAAATGCAATTCACTGCTTGGCATAATGTGTTAAGGATGCAGAAATGCAATGTTTTTTTATTATTTTCTCTCTCTCTCTCTCTCACACACACACACACACACACACAAACACACAGAGTTATATATTTAACTTAGGGATGCACCGAGCTGATATTAGCATCAGATATCGGCACCGATATCAACGTTTTTTTCTGGATCTGGTATCTGTAAAAGTAGCCGACCCGTAACACGGATCCTTCCCCTTTGAATCTTTGCAACACGGGCTATGTCATATGGCACGTGTGCTACATGCTGTGAGAGTTGATTGAGTTGAGTTGCAAACACAAGCAACATGGAGCGAATGAAAGGGTCTGCGATATGGAGATATTTCACCCTTAGCACGCCAACTAGCTCGATGGCAGTTTGCAATGTATGTAAAACGGATGTTGCCAGGGGTGGTGGTAGCACTGCCATGCGTAATACCACAAATTTAATCAAGCACCTCCAGACACACCACGCGAAGGAGCACGAGGAATTCCAGCAGCTGAAGATCAAAGGGAGCTGCCACTGCTGTTGAGGTTTGTAGGTTCTTGATTCAACAATGATATCGGATCAGTGTCTGGTATCGACCAATATGTAAGGCCCCAGCATTGGTATCGGCATCAGAACTGAAAAAGTTGGCTCGGTGCATCCTTAATTTTACTGTATGAAGCACTACAAAGGTTTGAAAAGTACTATGCAAATAGAGTGAAAAATATCAGGGTATATATATGATTGAGTAAAATATATATTCTATATACACAAACACCCTTTCATCTAACTATCTACTATCTATCTATACATATCTATATTGATTGACCGATTGATTGATACGCACATGGTTGCTCATTCATTTCTCTCTCCTCTGACTGCAAAAGACCTGCAGTCAATTTCCAATCCATAGCTAGGCCATTAATAAATCATCAAGAACCTGAACATAAGGTAGAGGTACCAATTTTCTGAAGTTGTTAGACTGTTCTAAATGTTGTGGGTTTTTTATATCTAGCTGCTTGGTCATCATATCCACATTACTAATGACTGCTTAGCAAACATCTCTTATGTGTAAATATCTAATGAAAGCGTCAACAGTCATCCCCACAATATTGTCACAACATCGACATCAAGGTATTTGGTCAAACATATCATGATATTTGATTTTGTCCATATCACCCAGCCCTAGTGTTTGTGACTTCCTTTTAATGTAGGCTAGTTGTAAAATATTTAATTGGCATCAAACACCTTGAATTAAAAGGTTACTATATAACAGTGAATTAAAAGATTACTATATATATAGTAACCTATAGTAACCTATAGTACAATATTTCAACTATTTATTTACTTATTTATCTGAATTTTAACTATTACTATTTATTTTGTTATTGAAGAAAATGTTAATCGTATGTTTAAAACCGCAGATTTGTCTACTGCTGGAATATTTCTTTTTTTATTTTAGTATTCGCCTATTGTTTTGATGTCCAGTGTGCTATAATGAAATGTTTGCCCATCCCACCCCCACCCCTATACACACAAATACACATATAACACACATAACCGTGAACCCCCCCAACCACCACCACCACCTACCACCGATAAGAGAAATAACAGCAAAAACAGGTAAACTATAATAACATTAGCTTACCAAAAATTTGTTTAAGACAATGTAATAAATCAGTAATAGCATGTGAAGATTATGTTATGTGAGGATTATGTATAACTGTATAATTAATATATTATAAGAGACTAAAAAAAGTTAGTTAGCTAACTCTTGCAAATAGCTGTTAGCAAAGAGCTAACTAGATTGCCATTAGCATGATCCTTTGTTAAGGAAAGTTGCCTGAAAATAGCAGTTAACAAATCATGTGTAAACCACACCAGGATTTATTTTATTCAAGTTGTAATGATATAACAATGTAATACAGCAGGTGTTGTTAGCTCCCGATTCTTTTGTTGAAATCCCAAGGACAAATCGTAGTCAATCTTCAATTTTCAGATGAAATATTTATTATGGTCACATATAAAGTAAGGCAGCGCTGGGCTCAGGGTGACAGAGCTCCCGCAGGATCTCTGTCAGAAAGAGACCCGATATTAGGAAATGATGCACATTTATGTTCTTGGGCTTGGGCCTGCCCCGTACAGAGATTGGACTTACACGCAACCGACTATAATTGGCCAGTTACCTGGACATGGACAGGATTCATTTCAGCTTAGTGTGAGTGTCTACTGTGTTTTGCTGTCATGGTCACACTGAGTTTCTCTCCCCGAAAACGGTGGAGCCAGTGTCCTGACAGGTTGGAGTTTGTGCAACCAGCACAAACACAATAATTTACCATGATGATGATAAATATGTAAAACTACTGAAAACAGACCAATTCACTACACCACGACCGCTCAAGCCCAACACACACCGGCAGCGTAGCGTCGCGGTGCGTCAGCTGACGCGCGTCACCTGGCGCACCCAACACAAACTGGAAGTGTCGTGCTGTAGAACGTCAATCGGCGTTAACTGGGAAAAAAACTACATACCACGGAAAAAAGACAAATCAACCAGATCAACCAGCATTGTATGACAGGCTACCATAACGTAATCTCCAGTGATGGGCAGCAGCTTATTGATCAAGTAGTGCAGTAGTTTCAGTTATGTTTAAAATGGAAAACCAGGAAAAAACGGTGCGTATAACGGTCATGTTTACCGCAATATATCCTTCAAACCAGCAGAGCGCTTATTTGTAATGTAAACTAGATCTGTTTGACTGACAGTTTTATTAAAATACAGGAAAGAGCCACAGAAGTAGAGAAGAAGAACAGCTACGGAAGCTGGGATGGACGTCCGCAAGGGAAAAAATACGCTTTTTCAGGCGCGTCGACGCTGGAAATAGGACAGTGGCGTAAAAGGTAGCGGCGCGACGCGTCAACGCGCGTCTAGCCACCACCGGTGTGCGGACACACATAGAAAATAATGGGGGCGGCTGTTTGACGCGCGTCGGACGCCGCCGGTGTGTGTTGGGCTTCAGACTTATACCACCTACGACTGCGCACTGAGCTGGAGCAGAGCTGAGGAGACCGACTCCCTCTTGTTACGTCATATGACGCAATGTTGAAAAAAAAAAAAAAAATGCGTTTTTAGGCGGTTTGCTCAAAACGGCCACTTTTTCCTCTGAATATGTGCCCTTATATCTTGTAAAACATATTAAATCCTGCGGTTAAGTATACATTTTGTAAAAATTTTAACCTGCAATATGCTCTTTAACGTTAGCACTAGCTAGCTAGCTAGCTAGCCAGCTAGGCTACAGCAGTGCACTCTGGATATATGAACAGACTCAGAAAACAGTTGCCATCACTTGCTGACGTGTGACCTTAGTCGATTACTTAAGCATCTGGATGACACATCACAGATTCGCCTGTGGAACAGGCAAGTTATGTGTTGTCATGCTAACGCTATCTGATGGTCTTGTTGGAATACCGGTAACTGTTAGCCTTATTGTAACCATGGTAACGTCAGCTAACGTTAACGTAGACATCACTTGTTTTATGTTGTTGTGCAGCTTGTCTGGGCAGGCTAAGTTAGCTCTGGGATAGCCTCTTGTTGACTGCCTGTTCACCTATTGTAGTGAAACCCAGAATCATCATTAATAGTAATATGAGTGGAGCGATTGCGGAGCGGAGTGGAGCGGTATTTAGAGGAATTGGGGTTAAGCGATTCGGTGCGAGGTGCAGGCCGCAGGGATGGTTGGAGCGGGGTGGTGCGAGCGAATTGCTATTACTGCGTGGGTTTGGTGCGACTATTTCTTCTGTTCTGAGCTGCTCATGTACTCTGTTATGTTGTTCTGTCTCATTCCCAACAAGTAAACTTGCACCACAATTTACTCAGAAAGGGTCAAAAGAAATTGGAGAGCA
This sequence comes from Myripristis murdjan, assembly GCF_902150065.1. Taxonomy (NCBI): domain Eukaryota; kingdom Metazoa; phylum Chordata; class Actinopteri; order Holocentriformes; family Holocentridae; genus Myripristis; species Myripristis murdjan. Next base: position 8,155,477 of record NC_043994.1, read on the forward strand.
AAATCATCACACAAACTTTTAGGTTTATCTTTGTCTTAAATGCACCTCCATTATAGTTGTTGTGTGTATGGTTGTCAAAATCAGTATTCTAAAGGCGAACTCAGGTTCTATAGGATACCTACCGGATCGCGACCATTTCAAAGCTACCGAAGGCGGCTGTGGCTTCAAACTATCATGTAGCTTCCTGTAGACTGGACTGAGGACACGATCAAAAATGCTCGCGTTTGCAGTGCCCATTTTATATCAGGTAAGGTTATGTGTCTACTCTGTGATTTCACTATAAAGCCTGGTTTGCATAAACACCAATAAGTATCTTTTAATGTTATGACCAGGCTTGCAATTAACACTTGCTCTCAGCCAAATTTTGCATATGGAAAACATGTTTATAACTTCTAAATTAAAAAAACATTCTAGCATGTATCAAACCTAAGCGCAATCAGGGTTTAGGTGCAAATAAAAAATACTGGCTTCTGAAATTATGACCAAATTGCCACTATGTAAAGACTATGAAAAGTTAGCCAACTGCACAAGTTTGAGCCCGACTCAGATCCTGAACCACCTCAAATCCATTTATTACAGGATGTTACCGTCTCGATGAGACAGAGAAAAAAAATCACGTACCGGTTGCAGACAGCGTGGGGACTGGAGTGTCCCTTTCCAATAGTTTCTTCACAAAACCGGCATTGTATTGTGTCGGGTTGACTTTCAGCACTGACAAGATGCAGTGCATGGGTTTGGCTTGCAGCCTCATCAGGCTGTCTTGCCCGAAAGTCAAGTGACCTTTGCATGAATATGTAATGCACTGAAGAAGAAAAAATGTGATCACAAAAAAATTGTAATGCACTACTGTTTTGATCCAATCATTATCGTCCATATTTGTAATAATTAGTGGCCACGTTCAGTTAATTTTAAAAAATTAATTAAATTGATGAAAAATGTCTGCCTGGCCTTTTATTAGTAACAATATCATTATATCTACAGTAAACAATTGGTGAGGTTGTTTTTGCGTAATGCTGGTCCAAAGAATGAATGGAGATGAATGGGCCTGAGCCGGTTACTGCTATTTTAAGGGTCACAATAACCTCTCACAAAGAAATAGTATGGGTATATCATACATTTCCTGAATCCTCAAAGTCCATTAGGTATTGTGGTTGTTGTCTCTTGGGTCCTTGATATCCCTTGATCCCACAGGGATGAAAGAAACTATATAGTTTAGGCGAAAAATGTGGGAAAATGTGTGTAATTTTTGGTTTAAGGGGGTCATGTGACCTCCGTGTTTGTCAGAAAGAGACACCCATGGGCTTAAATGAAAGCTGAGAAGGTCCCCTTTACAATGATACCAAACAATCATATATAGAGTATTGACAAATAGGAAACTGATAGCCATTTCTAACTTTGGGCGACTAATCAATAGCTATGCTAATTAATCAATAATTATGACTAAACGGTAACCTTTACAGCTTGGCATACGGCAGAAATGGATTCAGCATTAAATAATCATACAGAAACATTTTCCTCAAAAATGCCTTCCATGTTGTTTTCTAAGGGGCTTTTTCAATTTTCGGTCCTCACTATGTGCTAGCTAGCTTGTTGGCTAGCTGGCTTGCAGTGGTGGTTGTGGTGGTGGGGCAGAAAGTGTTTGAGAAACTGAGTGTGTATAACTGTATTTCTTCTTAATTTAATGTGTATTTACATTTTTGAAATATTTTAATGAATCATTTTAATATTTTTATTCATTTTAACAAATCCAATGCCTGCTATGGCCACTAGGGGGCGATTTTGTGATGGCCCAATATCCAGATTTGTTTGAAATATATCCACCAACACATCTACCAAATTTTATGCTTTTATCACAAAATGAACGATTGTTGTGATATATTGAGCTAAGCCGCCTCACTATTAGGCATAAAAACGTGAGCTTAATGGCTTTGCATTGCAGTTTTCAGCTGTATCTGACAGCAGAGATGTGCAGAGTTCCTGAGGGATCAAACAGAACACACACAAACTTAAAGCAACATTAAAAATGCATTTTCATACTTTTCACATCATACACAGTTCAGTATAGACTATTATGACTTATTGCTTCAAGCTGAAAAAAAAAAAAAAATGCATGTACAAACAAGTTAATCATTGTTTAGGCTATTTCCTGACTTGACTGACAAATTCCACCATTCACTCATATTCAACCAGACAAGCAAAACATATTTACCAAAGTTTTTCCCGAACAACATTAGGTCAGTTTAGTATTAAGTTTAGAGGTCCTTCAATCTGGAACTCAAAACCTTCAATTATTACAAATTGTACGTCTATTTCAGAACTGAAATGTAGACTTAAATATCTTTTATTAAATGACTGATTTGATACTATGTATCTTAACTTGGATTGAATTGAGCTGTTTTGTTTTGGTTTTGCATATTTTATAAAAGTTTTCATTATTGTTAATATTGATGCTATTTTGTAGTATATTGATATAGTGTATTGATATGTGATGTTGAGTAATGTGTATATGTGTGTATGTTTGTATACATGTATGTATTTGGGTATATGTATGTATGTGTATGTAAATGTCGTTTGTAATATCAGTACTGTTATTATTATTCTGTTACTACTATATAGTTTTGTTGTACAGCATAGCATTGTTATTATGTAGTTTTTGGGGTGAGGCTCCTAAATAAGCCCTTCGGGTTTGTCTCACCCTGCACATGTTTTTAACTGTTTTGTTTTATTTTGTTGTTTTTCTCTTTTTGTTGCTTTTATTGTGCAAATAAACAAACAAACAAACAAACAAGACTGGAATAGGAACTCTAAAAGAAAATTATTGCTTATATTGTTCTTTGATTTTTTTTTTTTTTTAATTTATTTTATTTCAACTGCTGCATAAAAGGGTTTTTCTCCCAGTTATGCATGGCAGTTGTTAGTGTTGAGTCCAGGGAGCTGGTTAGCCGATGGAGCGCTTCTTTTGGAAGGGCTTTTTCAGGCATTTCCAGCACCTGGAGAGGAGAGAGCCTTTCTTGGTGGGCTCAGGCGGTGCCGTCTCCATCCTCTGGTCCTTAGGAGGGGTCTTGTCCTCAGCAGGGGCCTTCCTCTCTGTCTTCTTCTTGCCCTTTGAGAAGGGTTTGGAGAAGATGTTGCGGAGGAAATGACAGAGGCCTTTGCTCTTGCCCTGCTTGCTGTCTTCCTGAGGCGTCTGCGGCGCCAGGACTTGAGGTCCAAATGTCGCATCTACGACCTCTTGGAGACGCTGGACAACAGCCTGAGGGTCCAGGGACACCGTGAGACCCGTACAATCCGGAGGACATGTGACCCGGAATGGACGGGGCATGAACATCTTTTCCATCTTGTTGATGTGATTGATGAACTGCTCTGTGCTGGTGAACATTTTGGGGACTTCAGGGTGATCAAGGCTGGCCACGAAGTCCTCCACGGCCTCCTTTTTCCTCCTAATCCTGTCCACTGCAGCGTTGACGTACTCCTCTACGTGCTGACTGGCGAGGAGGTTGACCTCATCAGTCAGTGATGTGATGGCCTCATCGAGGGCCATGCTGGCCAAGGATGAGGCGGCCTCATTCAGAGCCTGCTCCAGCTGGGCCTGCTCTGCCTGGGCCTGGTGCGGCTGGTCCTGGTCCTGGTCTGGCTGGACCTGTTCCGGCGCGTCCTGGTCCTGGTCCTGGTCTGGCTGGACCTGTTCCAGCGCGTCCTTGTCCTGGTCCTGGTCTGGCTGGACCTGTTCCGGTGGGTCCTGGTCCTGGTCTGGCTGGACTTGTTCCGGCAGGTCCTGGACCAGAGGCTGTGTGGCAGTTGGAAAACTGCGCTGATAACTATGTCTGCTGTAAGTGGAGAGCAAGCGAGACATTTTGTTGGGGGACAGATTGTGTTTGAGAGAAGGATCATATATAAACACTTTGGCATCGACAAACGTGACATCACAGAGGGCCCGGTTGCCATGGTAACAGGTTCTGGCTGGCCGGCCTGAAGCGTGATGTCACAGAGAACCGGCACAGAGAACAGCCTTAGAACACTGCTAAACAATGGTCAGGTTCTGGCTGGCTGGCCTGAAGTGTGATGTCACAGAGAACCGGCCCTGTTGCCATGGTAACAGCCTCATAAGGCTGGTTCTCGGCGGTCAGGTTTCCCTGCAGGTAAGTGGCGTCTCGCCTGAAATCAAGACTGAATTTTTTCCATCTCCACTCTGATGTCACAGCCCTTCTAACTGATAGAAAGTGGAGGATGGAGGCTCATTTCTGCCAGGAAAGGAAAAAAAAAGTCAAAATTATGAGAACCATCAGTGACCAATTAAAGCAAGAAATGAACAATTATTAACTTTTTTTGTTCATGCATTTCTGAAAGGCTTGTTCAAATGTTCAGTCTGGTGAAGTGCATATATATATATATATATACATATACATACATATATATATATATATAGATATACACATATACATGTATATATATATATATATATATATATATATATATATATATATATATATATATTATTATTATTATTATTTTTTTTTTTTTTTTTTCAGTTTCTCTCCTCCTGTGATATTCCCTGGTCAATTTGATCCGCTCACCACTCACGCTGGGTGGTGGTCCAAACACTTGAAATGATTTCATTTCATTTTCACATATACTAGTCTGCGATAATCCATCCATTTATATGCCTGAGTTTAACTATTGTCAAAATAATTCAGAATTTCTGCTTTTTTTTTTTTTTTTTTTTACTAAAAAATGGGGTATAATTTTATGTAAATGAGGTTTATTGACCAAAAAAATGGTAAACTGTTAATTTTGAACCCTGCTAAACCTTTTAAAACATCAGTTATCTATTAAAAATTATAGGCTTTTCTTGTTAAAAACAAAAAGTAATATTTGTTGATGAGTTTTTAAGTGATCATGTGTAGACACAATCCAATTCAAATAATGGATTTTTTATGCATTCTGTGCAGAGGCTATAAATGCAGTCTCTCTCTGAATTTCAAATTACATTTAAAAAAAAAAAAAAAAGGCCGCCAAAGCGTGGGAAATGACTTTGGGCTGCCTGCACAAAACCAGCATGGGCCCAAAGGTACAAAAGTTGCTCTGGGCCCAAATGGGCTGGCCCACACTGGGCCAACATGGGCTTTCAGCATAGACCAGCAAAGAATCCATGCTGGTCTATGCTGTTTTTTTTAGCAGGGCAACCACTGTCCATGCCTTGTTTCTGGAATGTGCTATGCTATGTGTGTGAATGTTGACTGGGCATGTATCTAATGCAACAGACCTAACTAACAAGATAGAGAAAGTACATCTGGCTCCTACTTTATCTGTCCTCTGCTAGTGGTAAAGCTGTCCTGAATTATATAATACATTGGATAATACAAGAGACATTGAACTATAAGGCCAATTGACTCTGTGCACAAGACGAGTGACGCACATCCGGTTTCGCCAGATAGCGGCACTTCAGTTTCCGGTCTTTGTAATGGCTAAGCCTAACGCTTACATATTCTCCCGGTGCCTCACGGATTTGCCCAGACTAACGATAAACTATGTCCACCGAAACGTTGCTGCCTCTTCCCCTGCCCCCAAAAGCAAACGAAAAGGGTTTTAAGTTATACATCTCCAGCTATTTGCACAACATCGAAGGTATGGAATTTAGAGAACGTTAGCTAACGGTCGTTAGCTAGCTTTAGCTAACTAACGTAGATGGTTAGCACCAGGCGAATCACACCGTAACGTTTGTTGTGTAAAATGAATCTCGTTTTTGTATCCAGTGGCAAGTTAGCTGACTATACCTGAGGCCTGTATCATGAAGCAAGCTCAGTTTTCCCAGGATTTCTCAGACCTATCCGGCTACACTAACAGAGATCATGGTTATCGGGGATAACCGGTATCACGACGCCGGTTATCAACTCGCTCACTCAATCCAGGTTTGTCTCATCAAGAGCCGTGAACGCGCATGTATAAGGGAGGGCTCCGAGGCAGCTGACTGGAAAAGGAGGAAAAACAAAATGTACACACTAAATCGAACACCGTGGCTGCCGCGAAGAGAAGGCAGCCACGGCATAAATGCGCAAACTACACATCAGTGGCTCAAGTAGCCCGCATCTGACGCTGACACCTCTGAACTCACTGCACTGCACAGACGTGTTGCGTGTCTGTTTTACAGGCTATAATAATAAAGCGGCCGCCAAAATCCAATCATGTCAGTACATCAAGTTGATAGCAGGGTCAGCCCTATCCCTAACCCTAGCAGGCTAGCTTTCAGAACAGGTTTAGGATAGGCATCCTGTCCCAATGAGAGGTGAACCAGCTTTGTGATACAGAAAATCTGGAGTTGAGCCTGAAGTTATCTCGCTAACGCCTTAATCCCGCTTCGTGATACAGGCCTCAGGTATAGTCAGCTAACTTGCCACTGGATACAAAAACGAGATTCATTTTACACAACAAACGTTACGGTGTGATTCGCCTGGTGCTAACCATCTACGTTAGTTAGCTAAAGCTAGCTAACGACCGTTAGCTAACGTTCTCTAAATTCCATACCTTCGATGATGTATAACTTAAAACCCTTTTCTCGATTGCTTTTGGGGGCAGGGGAAGTGGCAGCAACGTTTCGGTAGACATAGTTTATCGTTAGTCTGGGCAAATCAGTGAGGCACCGGGAGAATATGTAAGCGTTAGGCTTAGCCATTACACAGACCGGAAACTAAAGTGCCGCTATCTGGCGAAACCGGATGTGCGTCACTCGTCTTGTGCACAGAGTCTATTGTAACAGTGTATTCTAGAGACTGTTCAAATTAACTTAAGTTGCTAATATTAGCCAGTTAGCTAGGCGCTAGCTAGCCTAGCTACTTCTAGCTAATAACTATTTACTTATTAACTTGGTTAATGTTAATCAGTGTTGTACGAATGTCCTAAATGAATACATTATCCTGATTTATCATTATCCTGAATTCATAATTAAACATTGCTAATAAGCTATATTCATCATTAGTAAATAATCTATGTTAATTACTCTTGTAGGGTTTGTTCTATCTGCTGGTGGCTGAAGATATGGCTGAATAAATGGCCCATACACGGAAAAGATCAGCACCATTGGAGCCACAGTTATGCATCATATGCCAGAGAGAAAGCCCATGATAGTAAGCAAAGATGGCCTCCAGTCAGTTGATACTATTAGACAACTACAGGCAAAATTACATAATGACAATTTCAGAGAAGCAACTGATCGTCTCACTGAAGTATTTCAAGGGGATGTTCCTCAGTTTGCATGGCACAAAGACTGTCAATCAAATTACATGAGTAAAGATAAATTGGAAAGGTTAAAGAAAACAGGATTTAAAGAGGATGGCAAAAGTTTGTCTGCATCAAGTGTCAATACTCAAAATATGATTTTACGAAGCAAATTACCTTCAATGGATTGGGGAAAATGTATCTTTTGTCAACAAGATCTGAAAGAAACACTTCATCTCATTCAAGAAATGAAAGTCAGCAGCAGAATACTAAAAGCAGCAAACTACGACCAGTTCCTAAGAGTTCGTTTAGCCTGTGTCAATAACCTGACAGCTGCAGATGGAAGATACCATCGGAGTTGCATCATCAAGTTTAAGCGTAGGACCACTCCACCACTCCATCTGTATGCTTTCAAGCGAATGCTTCCATTTTTCTTCAGGTATCACATCAACTATGCCAGATGGGGTACAGTATACCTGGCTGAGATGTCAGCTCTTCCACCAGAAATCCTCCTTGAGTTCCAGAAAGGGAACTTTGTTGTTAAACACACTGATAGACGCTTCAATCAGGTGTCAGCAGACCAAAGCACGGAATGGTTAAACGCCACAGGGAAAAAAGGTGGAGGCCTGGTACGCTTTACCAGAATAGCATCTGCACTCAGTAGATGGACTCTGTCCTATAATCTGAGAACAGTCATTGCCTCTCAGACAACAGCATTGCTGAGTTTGACCACAGAGAATGACGATGAATATACACACAATGAGTGCACGAAAAGTAGAATGGAAAAAGATTAATCTGATGAAAACAGAGTAGCTGTGCCATTGAAAGAGCAAGGTGTATTTCAAGATGATGGTGACACATTGAAGAACATAATCAACAAAGACATGGTCACACCTTAAATTCAGGAATCTCTGCTTAATGCAGAACAGCTTGGACAACAACAACTCAAAGAGTTTGTGGAAAAACGTTTGTGTGAGCCACCAAACAGTGACATGCATGTCAGTGAAGGTTACCCATTAGGAAGAATAAAGCTAAGACATTTGCTTCACTGCATGAAGTTGTGCAACTTTCCAAGGGCAAACAAAATACTATCAAAGTGGACAGGAGCATTCTACAAAGGCTCATAACAGTCTATAGAGCAGGGCACAAGATCAACCTGGAAAACATCCTCCAGCATGAACTCCACTGTAATGCCCATTCCACTGTCTTTGGCTACAACTAATG